>NC_068985.1:99785666-99795301 GCF_001194135.2 Octopus bimaculoides | reverse complement strand
AGAAGCAACTCAATTGCTAATCCCTGTATATTTATAATTATATATATATATATATATATAGAGAGAGAGAGAGATAGATATACAAACACATAGAAAGACAGAGAAAGGCGTAGATGTGAGGTAAGAAGCTGGCTTCTCAACCACATGCTTCTGGGTTCAGTCTCACCGCGTGGTAACTGGGACAAGTCTATTCTACTAGTTTTAGTTTAACATTGCATTGGAGAACAAAATAGAAAAACTAAACAAGGCAGCAAAATATATGAAAATGAATGGTAGTAGGGCAGAATTGGCACCTCCAGTTTCCGTCCTTCAATCAACAGCCAAAAGGACAGCTGGCTGAAAGTGCGTGGACACTAAGACAAAGAAACTCGAAAAAGGTAGAAAAAGCATTGAAAGTATATGGCAGGATATCCATCACATTTCGAGAGCGAGGCAGTACGGCGAAGTAGAATTCCGTTTTTAAGACCGAAGGGCATTCCATACAGATCTCTGTGACTACGCGTTGCACGGAGGAAATCACCCTCTTCTCAACGCACATGGGAAGAAGGGCGGTACGAATTACGGTAATTGGTGTCCCACCAGACCTGGATTTAATGTGTATTCGCACCTGTAATTTACGGACGGGTGAGAGAATCTCCTAGATTTAAAAAGATCGAGGAGGGAGAATTTGGTTCTTCTCCATGTGAAACCAGAGCATTTAGAGAAAATCCCTGATGCATTTAGATCAATCGAACGCTTTTGATAATGTTGACCATCTGTACTTGGCGGTCGTCCTCAAGGCGACTATTTTCGGTCCCGTTTTCAGAGGCATGATCACTGTAATATACAGTTATATCTGTTCGGTGGTTAAAGTAAATGGCCACCTATCGGAAATGTTTAGTATCACACGTTCCCTCCGTCAAGGATGCCCACTCTCACTCCATACTACGTACTGGCACCAATCGAAACATTACAGCGGAACTTATAGGTTTCGAGGAGAATCTTGCGTGAACTAGGATGCAGAAGGTTTGTCTCAGCGTATGCAAACGACGTCACCGTGATAGTGTCAGACATCTCGGAAATCGAGATGGTCGGCATTACCCTGAGGGATTATGAAGCGGTGACAGAAGCAATGATGAACTAGGATGAGTTTGTGTGCCTGGAGTTCGGCATATAGAGAGCAGGTCCATGCCAACCGACAGCGTGGTGGAGCACTGGACGGAAGGACCAGTTAAGTTGCTCGGATTCTGTTTCGATGCACACACCAACACACGTATACAGGCACGCATATGAGAGATTGCTTTAAGGATATCGCAAAAGGCCTGGTTGGATTTCAAAATTGTGAGGTCTTTTACATAGATTAGAAATATTGGAGGGCCGCTGCAATAAGCGTGTGAATCTGGGAGGGGAATATGATGAATAAAATCATAATTAACTCACCTTCTTCTATATTATTTTACCCAAAGCCAGGAACGTTTCAAACACCCACTCGTATGTAAAGCGAAAAATATACAGAATACATATATATATCTAGACAGGCAACTAGAAAGATACATACTTTGATATATACATAGACAGAAAGAAAAATAAAGAGAGAGAGAGAGAGAGAGGGAGAGGGGGGAGAGGGGGGGGGAAGTGAGAGCGAAATCAACAGCGATTAGGAGATGAATGTGGAAATGATTGAAGCGTCTCAAGGCGAATGCAACTTTTAGTATTGTAAAAAAAGATTGTAGCTTTTCGTCTTCGGTAAAGTTTAATACATTTGTCAAAACAAAAAAGATGGTTTCCTCTACTTTCAGAGAATTAATTATTCAAGAATACTACTCTGTCCTTATTAATTTCATGCTTTCATTATACATTACTTCGTCGAAATCCATTTGTCTTGAATTACAGTTCAATTTAATTCCAACGCTCTGCATTCGTCCCTTTCTCAATCACCCCTATAAACATATCACACACACAGACATGCACACACATACACACATATATATACATGCACACTGATAAATATATATTTGCATATATATGTGTATATACAAATATAGGTAATATATATATATATATATATATATATATATATATATATATATATATATATATATATATATATATATATATATATATATATATACATGCAGATATCCATACACACACACACATATATGCATACACACGCACACACACACACACACACACACACACAAGCACATATATATATATATATATATATATCAACAACATAATAGGGAAATTCTGTCTGTGAGTGCGTTTGCGAAGTTGTTAGCTAACTCCTCCTACATCGTTTTATCGATTTTGATGAAATTTGACACGTGAGTACAACTTATGTCTCGAAACCTCATGGCATACTCAGATTATTGAAAACATTGATAATAGGGCTCCTGGAAGGGATCGTTATATATCTAATATATTTTATTATAAAAACCAATGGAAATAACCATTCGTACCTGGAAGGGATCCTTATATATAGCCAAGATGAAAAACCCATTTATTTTCCTAAATTATTTGGTAAAAATCAAATTGAGTATGCTTATTTCTTAGTATTTGAATCGTTATAGTTATTTTCGCAATGTATCATGTACAATCCTAACTCTTCAAGACGCTTAATTTTAGAATGGTGGCAGCTGATGAAGGAACTGTTCTCTATGTGGCCTGTGTGCTTTCTGTGCTCTGTTTATGTTCTGTTTTTCATTTTGTCCACGTTTTTTTGTGACGTTCTGTACCCAGATATGCATCTATATATACATGTAGATGTAGGTATATACATACATGTACGTATATATGCATATACTCACATATTATTTGTATTATATATATATATATATATATGTGTGTGTGTGTGTGTGTGTGTGTGTGTGTGTGTGTATGTGCGTGCGCGTGTGTGTGTGTGTGTGTGTATACATGTATATATATATATAGGGAGAGAGAGAGAGGGAGAGAGAGAGACAGACAGACAGACAGATAGACAGACAGATAGACAGATAGACAGATAGTTAGACAGATGACATAACTTTTTTTTTAATCCTTTTACGTAGAAGTCTAAAAGTGCCTAATATTTTCTGAAGAAAATTTGCTGCTATGAATAATGTTTTTATATATTTTAGAAATATATCATTGTCAAAATATACGAAGGAAATGATTGTCCTAAAGATAGCATCAGACAGTAACTCGCTCGTGCAAAGAATGAAAGTAAATCCGACACAAACCAGACATGACATATTTCACTATATTTCCAAGCGATTAATAGATATGTGTTCATCTGTTGACCAGTCTGAGAGCGAACCGCCAAATGACAACACTTCCACACCGTAGTCTTCCTTTGAATATGTTTTGAAGAAAGGTCTTTCAATTCATACCTTTCTTATTTTGTTTTTAATGGTATTTCAAGATTTTCGATGTGAACTTGTATGTTGAAACAAATCGTATTTTTATCCTGGAAGATCATTACGCCAAGAAACAGATGTGGAGGAGATTGATCATGTCATCGGAGATGGCGAGAAAGAAAGGAATTTCGCAAACTACTGATTGATTGCTTAACCAAAAAATTGACCAAACGATCGATTAGTCGATCAGAAAGTGAAATTGAAACCGTGTGTGTCTTTATTGTTATTCGTGCAATGACCCTCTCAATTTAGTTTAAATACTCACTTTATCTCTTGTTGCTCGAGTAATAAGTATCTATACTCTACTATTCTTATATTCTACTATTCAGATATTCTTGAATTCTCATATACGTTTCGGCCCCAAGGCTGCAGCCACGCGGAAGTACACCCAGGGAAAATGATGAGCCACCTTAAAAAGTGTGGTTTGTTTACTTTCATTTCTGCGTAGGTTTTCATACAGATCCTTACATAGATATATTAATATTAAATTGAACATTCACATGCAACGGTCCCCTCGGAAATACTGGTAGATTTTCATTTACTTATGCTCTACGTTTTACAGATACCTACCGACTTTATTCATATCGGTTTCACATTTAGAATAAATTACCTGAACCTAAGCAAGTCTTGACTAAATATAAACACACGATTCCAAACAATTATTCTGTACTTCAGCTTTCTACCTTAATATCTAAGTTGTGTATCCAGTCTACTAATACTAAAACGATTTAAGCTATCCATTACGTAGGAAAGCATTTCTGTATGGTTTTCTGCCGTTCTTGTATAAATGACGTGCATTTTTGATCTAATATAGCTTTCATCAAAATCATTACAAGATTATGTATCACCTCTTTTGAAAAGAACTCTCAAGTTCTACGTTGCCTAGTGTCTTACTTGCTTACGACGTTAGGCTTTAAATCGAATGAGATTTCTTTACATTTTCCAGTTGTTTCAGTAACCACAAGATAGTGGCTTTCTTGTTGACGTCTAAATATTTCTTTACAGCGGGAGCATTTACTCAGTTATACTACTGTAAAGTTATGAATGGTTTAGAATGTTGTGATTCATGTACTCACCTAAAGAAAACAGAGTCTTCTTGTGATGGAATTTCTCCATTAACCATTTAAAACACGTTGGAAACAGCTGTAACGGATTGGCACACAATCCATATACATATATATAAATTCACATACATACATATACATACACGCACGCACACATACACACACAGAGACATCATAACGCATAGCCCCCATCAGAGTAATATCTCTCCAGACACTCACATTTAAGTAAGTTTTTGAAATCCTTATTATTCGCATTCTGCTTGTTTTTCTTCTAGATGGATGAAAGTCAGTTAACATGACTACAGTTATGATTCCCTCAGTTCTTAAGTAGACATCAAAACAGTTTTATGATCTATTTGGTGTTTGGTTAATTCTAGCTCAATTTGAAAAGTGCAAGTTTATGTTTAAAAGAAAAATATTCAATTGTTCCGCCATTGTTTTGGCCATCTTTTTGGTGAATTGAAGATGATTTTCTTTTTTGTCTGCCTTATCAAATTTTCATTTTCCTTTCAGTGAGATTTTGCTATTTGTTAATACATCCAGCATTTAGATCATATTTTCGTTAGAATTTCCATTTATGAAGTCTAGGCAAAACAACAAAAGGAAAAGAAACCAAATGAAGCATCACACAATATTGGTTTTTAAATTTTGACACAAGGCCAGAGATTTCGAGATAGGAGTAAAGTTGATTATATCAGTCCCGGTGCTCAGCTGTTATTTTTTTTATCAACCCTGAAAGGATAAATCACAAAGTCGCTCTCGGTGGAAGTTAAACATAGAATACCACAAAGCATTTTGCGTGGCGTGTTGAAGAATCTCCCACCTCACCGCCTTGACTTCACGCAATATTAAATCTCTGTTGAAGAATACCTACTCAGCAAGGGACAGAAATATTTGTTAACTCATTTTCCTATTTATGAGTAGGGATTTAGAAATATAGGAGGAGAAAATCCTAGTTATAAAAGCAATCCTCCATGCAACGTTTGTGTCTTTCTGTTTTATGTGTTTATAAAAGGAAGAGTTTCCTTTGGGAAGTGTAACAGAAAAACCTCTAACAGTAAAATAGCATAAATGTATCATTTAAACGCTGGACTACCTTTGATTTCATTGAATATTTTGTATATAAATATTCACATCTAATTCTAAATATGCAAATGATTTATTGTTTCTACTTTGGTCTTTTCTCTTATGAATCCACGAAATATTCGCTGTTAATTCTATTCGGAACGCTACGTTCTTCACTTTCAAATTATTGTCTCCCAAACCAAAGGATTTTAAGCTAAGTCAATCATAATTATATATTATGGGGTTACGTTTGACTTGGCAAATCTATGTGCGTTATTTATAGTGGTTGTTGCTATTATTGTGTTACCATTCAGCTAAACCATAACGTTTACAAGTTGTAAGCAATAGGCGTCTTAAAACTAGCGCAACATTCTGATTGTTGTATAATGCAATTAATGCCATTTAGAATCGCATTAGCAGCGCTGAATTCCTGTTTTGTTGCTCAAAATATGAGAGCATTCGTGTTAGTCAACAATATATAAACGTTTAAATACGAGTTGAGGAATGTGTTGTAAACGAATATAATTTTCAATCTTTTATTGTCTCAGGTTTCTAGTATAGCGTGAATATATTATAAAGATGTTATTATATTACTATATATCAGATAAGTATTTCTGCATATTTATCTTTTTCAAAGAACATTAATTACCATATAGTGATCATAAGGGTAAAATCTCGGGATAATTACGTGCGTTAAATACTCATTTGATTCTGTAAATCTTCAGCAGGTACAACCCAGAGGTTCATTGCGTCCTTTGTATGTCAATATGTCACGAGCCTCTCTTGTATCAGTTAATCCAAAATGTTGGTCTCTAGTTTAACTATTGATCTCTTTCTTATTCACATTTTTGAGTAGAAATGCAATATTTGTTTTAAAAAAACATTTAACTCTTAATAATTTAAGTGCCAGGACTCCTATATTATGTTCGTGAAAGACTACCTTCAAAAATTAGTTGGTGATGTTTCCATTGTCGAATTGATTAAGGATATATTAAGTTTAAAGATAAAAGTGATGACGTATATTTTTTTAAGATTAAGTAATGAAACATTTAAGGTACTGTGAGAATTATTTCAAGAAGGTATAACACTTTAAACTGAGGGATTTTCAAACTCACTATACACTCTGAATAGACTACAGGCAATTATATATTTAGTGGATGATTAATTAACTATAAGTGTTTTATTGTCCATCCTTAATCTAATTTATAAGATATGTAGATGATTTTCAGAAAATTTTGAGTTAAAACAACAATATATTATATTGTCCTTAAATCATTTTGATTTAATTATGGGTTTTATTGCGCTTCCTTACTCTCCTTTTTAACATATGTAGATGAGTTTCAGAAAATTATGACATAAATAAACAAAAGCTTATTTTGGTAACGCGAGAATTGGGTTAGCGGCATGTAGTAACTGCATTGCTAAAACAATGATTTGTGGTAAAAAAAAGAACTTGTTTTAATGTTAGAGTAGTTGCTATAATTTTTTTTGTGCTCTTAGTTTAGAAAGAACATAGAATAAACTTTCTGTTTGACTTGAAATACAGATGTGGTAATTTAGATTAAGAAATGTGCAGCTAATATCAATAAGGAGAACGTAAAAAGAAAACACAGCAAACCAAAACGTTAATACAGTTTGTGCTGTTCGATCACGACAAAATTATTGTTTCTTATGTTTCAAATCAGCTTGAAATAAAATAAGAAACAACGATTTTCTGTGACTTAGAACAACCATAATTGTGCACAGGAGACATATAAAGATTTACCAATCTACAACTCACATATTCACCTGAGAATTACATTGTTGGAAAAGACTCTAAAAATAAAGTAATAATTATTTTAAGATCTGTCATGGGGTTTAGAAGGAGAAAGTGCATCAAACCTAATCGGGAGAAGAGGAGTCTGGCGTATGAGGGGAAGTAAAAACAATTTGTTTGGAGGGAATTAGTTTTTATAAGTTAAATATTCGTTGATTTCATGTATGTTCTTTTGGCAATTTTCTTTTATTCTGTGGAAAAATTATTTAAAGGTAGCTACCAGTACATATTTTTTTGAACTCCAGTAAAAATTCTTAGTTTCAATAATAATTAATTTCATTAAATCTTTTAAAAAGTTTTAAAATCCCTGTCTTCGATGGATGTAGGTGGGATTAAAGCTGATACAAAGAGCTGTACACGTAATATAACAGAAGGTGGCGATTAAGAACTTCGTTTTAAAGCTGTACCCAAAGGCTTCCGCCTACTCCTCTCTAGTGGCAATTTGACTTACACGCAAACAACAGTATTCTCAAATGTAACAGTCTCATTGACATCCGTGAAGTTAGTCGTATGTTACATAATGAATATTAATAAATACATATGTACGCGTGTACCTACATGCTCACACACACTGTCACACACTCACACACATATATGTGTATGCCTGTATGCATTGTACATTTATTGCAATAAGCAATGTTTTTACGAATAAAATCTCGGCAACTCATCAGACATGCTGTCTATGCCCTTAATTCTATATAATAGTTTGCGCTTGATTTCAAATTTCATCTAGGTCGAATTTATTTCTCATACATTTGAATTCAGAAAATATTGCAGTAAATAGATAAAACCCCGAGATTTTCCAAACTGGTGTGAACGTAGCTTAAAACGTCATAACTTGGGAAACGCAACGACGAGAAATGTAGTGCGTTCAGCCAAACATCGTGCGATGGATCATATTTATGAAGCAAAACATAACACAATTCAAATCATGGAGAATGGAAGAGGTATTCTTTCCTATTCCACCCAAAATGTTTGAGTCAGCTCAGAAATGGTAATAATGTTTATGAAGTGCGTACAACCATCATTCGAAATCAGATAACGTTTTCTCCTATTCCCAGCATATATAGACTGCTTTAATAGTCCGTACATAGTTATATGTACAGACTATTCATTCCTATGTATGTTGTTACATATTTATGGTAACGACATGGGAAATATAAGAAACACACTTCTATTCTTGTCGGCCTTATTGTATAAATGCATTGATTTGTCGAAAATAATGCTTATTCTAGTATGTTATATGATGATAAAGGCCACACAACTCACTTCGTATTTATGTACAGTAATATAATCATTGTAGGATATAAAATGAAATACAAAGGATGTAATGCTTACGTTGCCCTTATTTGACATTACAAAATTCTTATACAATAAAGTTCTCCCTTATAAATACGCACAAATATAGAAATATATAACTGGAAACATATATATTATTACATTCGTTGATAAATATACTGATACATTCATAGGAAGGGCCAACTATGATGCAGATAACATTTTTCCAAGATATTGTTGCTATGAGCTGTAACTGCCGAATATTCACACATCCTTTTTAAGCGGTGTAGATACGATATCAAGTTTAGTTAAATAATAGATAGACATTGAGACGAAACCAAAAGATACTTGCTATCACAATTTCACAGTGAAGGAGAAGGATGTGTGACCAGACGAAATAAATTTACTGTCGTATGACATTAATATAGATGGAAAATATCCACAAGGAAATGAAGCATATGATACTAGAACAATATTATTGAGGGTGACACAGAAATGACTCATTCTTATTGTTCCATGAATTATAGTCAACTTGCGTATTTACATGTCAATACACACGCTTTGATTACACATATAAAGCATCTTTTCTTTTCCCAAATCAAAATCCGTTGCAAAGTATCTGAAGGTGTTGTGATCCAATTATAAATTCGAAAGCCCTATATTTAAGTACACGATGCATGGTTTCCTGGAATGTTTGCCTGAAAGACGCGGAATTTCTTCTTTTACTAAACTAAGTTATTGCTTCCAATGTATGGCAAGTTCGACATTTATTACAACTGAACTCATTAATTAATTAAAATAATCTTATTTAATTGAAATTACACATTATATTCAGAGCGTTCTCGTTTTTGCTATCCCAGTAAAGTTATTTCAATACATACACTGCGCGTGTGTGTAGGTGCACGCGGGTGTATGTGTATGCATGTACATGTACATGTACATAAAAATGTATATCTATCTACCTATCTATCTCTGTGTGTGTCTCTCTCTCTTTCTCTCTCTCTCTCACTCTCTCTCTCTCTCTCTCTCTCT
>NC_068985.1:99784583-99785544 GCF_001194135.2 Octopus bimaculoides | reverse complement strand
ATATATATATATATATACACAAACACCTTCACTTTTATATACCGATGCGCACATTTGCATACATATATACCTAGGTTAATACATCCGCACACATCTATATGCTGTATACTATGTACCCCATATATATAGTGCTTCATTAACTATTGGGCTTTTCTATAAGCCCCAGATATAAGAAAGCCGCTGAAATACTTTTATATTGATCATTCCTTGAGTGCATGGCAAACAACACAGATACGTATCAGTAAATAGTTAATCGGGAGGTCCTACGATTCAATATTAATATACGAAAATATGATGTGCCAACATGTATTTTGTCGTATTTTAAGGTTTATATTCTTAGGTGTTCTAACAGCTGTGAGTATGCGACCTCATAGCGCTTTGATGTATATGTTCTAGCATATATGGAATGAACACAATCAGTTAAACTTTACTCTGTAACAGGAAATAATTGCTGTCAAGATGAAAAAGAGAAATACTACAGATCTTGATACCGCAAGTTAATTTCTTATTTAAATATAATTACCTAAATGTCGTAATATAAAAGCTAATCATGCAGCTAGTTTAATTACCTAATAATTCACTCGATAGTATTAATTATATTACAACTGCACTCAATTGCTAATTTCAAGCGAAATCTTGATATTCAGGAAACAAAAAAAAAATTAGATAAAATTATAAAACAAAATGAGCAATAAGATCGAAAGCCAACAGACGCACAAGCAAAAGATGAAAACAATATTTAAAATTAATCAACAAATGATCTAATTATTTAATCTGTTTGTAAATTGAAATAATACTGGTCTCGCTGCCATTTTTCAAAATACTTTCACTAATAACTATCGTTAGTAAGTTTCTATTTTTTTTCTAACAATTACTGCGCATTTGATCTTTTATACTATTCCGGGTCTTGAAAGGTTGTCTTCTAATTTTGGGAAAAGTGTAATAAATATCTTAGTTCCGT
>NC_068985.1:99784010-99784512 GCF_001194135.2 Octopus bimaculoides | reverse complement strand
CGGTTTTACATTTTTAGAAAAAGATTATCAAAAGTCTTTGAGAATAATAAAAAATGTTAAAAAACAGTTCGAGAATTAAAATGCATATATACATTCTTTGATGATAAAATATATTTAAAGTATAAAGCTTTGTATGAACTTTGTATTGTTACATACTGATTATCACACATTCTCTGATATTAAAATGAAAATACACATATGGAAAAATACATATACATATTCTGATACATATTCTTTGACAATAAAGTTGAAGAGGAACTGACCTGGCTTTTTCCTCTTGTGTATATTGAGGGAATGTTTTACTGTCTTAAGAGAGAGTATGAATCGCTAGCTGGGGTGGGAGGGAAGAAGAGTTAAAAAGGATTTTTTAATTTTATTTTTGGTTGGTCTGTGACAGTCTGTCATGGTTCACTGGTTTTTGGGACTGGTTTTGTGCACATCTCTATGTGTGTGTGTATATATGTGTGTTTGTGTCCGTGTGTGTGTGTTTGTGTGGGTGTGC
>NC_068985.1:99783623-99784000 GCF_001194135.2 Octopus bimaculoides | reverse complement strand
CTGGTTTTGTGCACATCTCTATGTGTGTGTGTATATATGTGTGTTTGTGTCCGTGTGTGTGTGTTTGTGTGGGTGTGCCGTTTTTATTGGTCCCAGAGTTTATTGTGGAATGTGTATATGAGTGTGTGTTTGAGTGTTTTTTGTGTCGGTGGGGATGTTAGGTGTGCGTACGTGAGAGTGTGCTTATATCTCTTTGTCTGAGTATGTATGTGTTGTTTTGATCGTCCTTGTGGTGTGTGTGTGTGTGTGAGCAACCGTATGTATGTGTGAGGGTGTGTACGTATGTGTGCGTATGTGTGTGTATGTATGTGTGCATCTGTGTGTGTGCGTGGGAGTGTTTTGTGTGAGTGTGGGAGTGTGTGTGTGTCTCTCTGTCT
>NC_068985.1:99781862-99782475 GCF_001194135.2 Octopus bimaculoides | reverse complement strand
TATATATATATATATATATATATGTATATATGTATGTATATATACTTATGTATATATACATATTCATGTGTGTGTGCGCGCGTGCGTACCACGAATATCTTCGAAAAGTTTATTTGAAATGACATGATTTAAATATATATTTCTGACTTCGGGTGGCCTATATATACTGCTTAATTAGTAAACATTTTCTCAGCTAAATGCTGAATTTGATACACAGATTAGTGGTGGGATTTGTGTGTGTAATTGAGGATATGTATGCATATATGTGGGTGTGTCTGTGTGCCTGTGTGTCTGTGTCTACATATATATATATATATAGATCGATACGTACATAAACACAACACATATATATACATATGTATGTGTGTATGTATGTATGTATGTATGTATGAATGTATGTATGTATGTATGTAGATAGGTAGGTAGGTAGGTAGGTAGGTAGGTACTACGTACGTATAACAATATATTAGAATGTATTTATGCATGTTCCTACTCAAGATTAATGTCTCACACAATCTCTCTTGCGAAAAAAAAAAGTATATTGCTGAACACAGTTTGCAGGAGAATGCATTTCATGTGTATTACGGGATCTTTTTTAAAACGGGGCCCACAT
>NC_068985.1:99778887-99781564 GCF_001194135.2 Octopus bimaculoides | reverse complement strand
GGGTTAGAGTTAGGGTTAGGGTAGAGGCTTAGGCTTAGGGTTAGGGTTAAAGCAAATTTAAAATGAAAAAAGCAAATAAAACGAAGAATCGTTTGTTTATGTAGTCGGCACTTAATGTATATCGGCTGAGTGGACGTCAGTGATTGGTTGAAATTATCGAAATAAGACAATTTTTTTACATGAAATAAATTCGAATACAAAAATATTTTTCTGTTCTATAACACAAAATAGATAAGTATACGAAGTTTGAAAGTTTTTCGGTACCAAAAACACTACATTAATGAAAAATGTGGCCCCCGTTTTAAAAAAGATCCGTATTACGCACATTTCCATGAATAAAACTCATGAGAATCGCAAGAGACCAAACTGCCACTGGTTATAACTTAAGAGTTCATGATAAAAATGTTTACACCGAAAAGCACTTATATCGATCACACATCCACATACACATATTCATATAATCACTCTCATAGACATAAATGCAAAACACCCGTCTTTTACGAAAAATCTCAGAATAGGAAGCTCATAACAAAAAGCAATGATCCTTTTCTTAGAATAGAATTCGCAATACACCCCAGTGTCATTCACACACACACACACACACATACACAAGATACAGACATTATCTCGCATGATTTAAATAACTGATTATGTTCCTATACTTTGTGAGCGTGTAGGCGTAACTCCGAGCAATAATCATTTTCACTATAGCCACAAGGACTGAAATTGTGGTTGTGTAGAGGGGGCTAGTCGATTAGATTGACCCCAGTGCATAACTGATACTTAATTCATCGACCCCGAAAGGGTGAAAAGTTAAGTCAACCTCGGCAGAATTTGAACTCAGAACGTAGCGACAGATGAAATGCCGGTAAGCATTTCGCCCGGCATGCTAACGTTTCTTATTTTTTACTGCCCACAAGGAGCTACACACAGATGGGACAAAGAAGGACAGACAAACGGTTTAAATCGATTTTATCGACCCCTTTGCGTAACTGGTACTTATTTAATCGACCCCGAATGGATGAAAGGCAAAGTCGACCTCGACGGAATTTGAACCCAGAACGTAACGGCAGACGAAATGCCGCTAAGCATTTCACCCGGTGTGCTAACGTTTCTGACAGCTCACCGCCTTTTACCCCGAATAACAAGGGAGTCAATTCCTGTTACCTGTTTTGTTACACGTTGTTCAGTGTTAAGTATGTGTTGTATGTGCCTGTGCGAATGCGTTTGTGTATGTATGCAAGTACACACTTTGAAAGCGGTTCTTAGGAGCACTGATGAAGAATTCGCTACATGTTCTTTGGTCTGCATTTCCTAAATTCTCTAATACTGGCGTCGATTGCATCAACAGAAATTCGGGGAGTATAAAAAAATAAACTTTATTTGGTATTCGAGAGGATTTAAGCTTTACAATGCATTAAGATGCCTACGAAAAATCTGAGATATAAATAGAGGTAACTATTAATCTGAAATATATATAGCGGTAACAATTATTAAAACACATTTGAGTATCCTTTTCCGATCTTTGTGTAATTCAGTTCATTGTGAGTAGGAAGTTGGGAATTGGACTGAAGGTGTAAGAATTTCCTTCTTCAGTTATCAGTGGATAGAATGTTTTGGGGGTAGTTGTTGCTTAACATATCGTTATTGAGCTTTATAATTTCTTCTTTGTCTCCAGAAAGGCATATGCACATAGATAGACACACATAAATACACACATAGGCACACACGCAAACGCTGCATGTAAGGATAGATAGATAGAAAGATAAATAAATAGAGAGAAAGATGGATAGATAGATTCATAGAGAGAGAGAGAGAGAGAGAGAAAGAAAGAGAGAGAGAGATGGGTAGGTAGGTAGGTAGGTAGGTAGATGAAATCAACGATTTCTACTCCTATATCCGACTGCAGGTGCTGCAAAAATATTTGTGTTATTAACGGTTAACTCAAAACTACTTCTCTTTTAAAACAGACGTGAACAATTTACTATTAAATGGAAAATTATAGACTATAGAAATGTTTCTATTGAAACTAGCAATTTTGTAATGATATAATTTCAAAAAAAAAAAAAAGAAGAAACTTATTTTGCATTAAATAATCGAAACTCTACAACATAAAGTCAGAGTTAATTCCTTTTTATAAGCATATACAATCAATTGCATTTTGAAATTACAAAATTAACGAAATATTATTTTAAATCAAAATATAACTCCTCTTCGTGTAATACAATTGTATATCGAGAGAAGTTTACCGACTTTCTATTATCATAGAGCATCTTTGTAACATAAGGTCATAACCGACTACATTTATAAACATTATTGAGTCAGTCATATCGTTTCTATGAGAGCATTATTAAAATTTCAATGTCTGTAGAGAGATTTGTCAGCTAAATCTTGCAAGGTAGCGGTATAAAGACACATACAGTGTTCTGATGTCACGTTTTGCAATAGAGACTTTGCGACATATTTTGTACATGTATACACACACACACAAACACACACGCATACGCACGCACCCCCCCCCACACACACACACACATATATATATATATATATATATATTGTTGTACTTGGGAATGCTCATATTGCCAGTTTATCCAATAAAAACACACGCACTGTATATTTGGTGTTAATTTGCTTCAGCTTTATATTACATTAATCTTAATCTTATTTCGGCCAG
>NC_068985.1:99776081-99777617 GCF_001194135.2 Octopus bimaculoides | reverse complement strand
TATATATATATATATATTGTGGAAACAATCGTAGCAATGCATTAGAATATTTCTACATTCCATCGAAGGATTATTATTGTTATTATTAAATTTTACATTGGAGAATTTTACATTTTAATGTGTTGATAGAATGGTGTCTGAAGATGGAGTTTAAACATGGAATCTTTAAACTCCATCCTGTCAATTCCTCGAAGTAAAATTTTCCAATGTAAAATTCTACCCTGAAGACGGAAGTGGTGTTATCGGATAATGGGTCGAAATAACTATTATTATTCCGGACTAACAAGCTTCCAGAATCTGCTAATGGATTCGTAGAACTCTACCCATTTAATTCCCGATCCCATCAATATTCTGTAAGTCGGATTATTTTATATCCATACACATGCACACTTTTTCTATTAAATGTATTTAATATTCTGTGTAAATAGACTTGCCTAAATTGCTTGTCATTACATTTACTGCTACCTCTCTCAGTCAACCTCTCTCTCACACACTCTCTTCCTTTATATATATATAGAGAGAGAGAGAGAGGGGGGGAGAGAAGGAGTTAATGAGATATAGTGTGTAGACCTCAGCCTTCCACAAATAGCCAATATGGGTATGGACTACGTTGTATGGAGATATATGAAATATTTAATTATAGAGATAAAGACAACCTAATTAATAATAAATTAAATCTTAGGCTGTCATGTGTTCATAGGATTGCTCGATCTTTTAAATACTTTACAATCAGTTAATAATAAATACTCCATAGAGTATCTTTGGTGACATAAGTAGTGACATAAGTTACTCAATGCGCTAATCATTCATAGCTTACACTCCGTGATATTGAAACCTGTTCTGTAATGCATTGTAATGACCCTTTGCCCCTCTGATCCGGTATGTATTGGTAACAGCATTCATTACTTATAGCACACTGTAATGATCTGATACTTATATAAGCTGTTAAATGAAATGATTAATCTATAGCTTAAATTAAGAGAGAATAGTTTATTATTTAAATTAATGTAAACTAGTACAATTCATAACCTCTTAATTATCACAATATGTGTTTACCCCTTTCCAAAAGAATGTTCTTCCATATATGGTTCATATAACATATACTGATCTTTTATACTACTGGACTTTTAAATTTCGCACCTCCACTAAGTATAAAATATACCCTCTAAAATCTGATAGTATTCCACCTGGATTCCTTTTCGGTGCACTTTAGAAATATTTTGTAAACACCTTTCCGAAGTTAATTTTATCACTATTATTTTTTGGTATGGTTATCTTTTATTTGTTACTTTTATTAATAACAAACTTGGTATCATTTTTTCTATATATGAATACCTTAATTTTTCTTATTTTATTTTATAACCTTCTTTATATCTAGGTATGTATTTTACATTTTTTATAAATTTTATATCTTAAATTTTTAAAATTTTTATGCCTTTATATATTATTTTACACAAACACACACACACACACACACACACACACGCGCGCGCATATATATATATATATATATATATATATATATATATATATATA
>NC_068985.1:99773027-99775484 GCF_001194135.2 Octopus bimaculoides | reverse complement strand
TATATATATATAGAAAAAGAGAGAGGGATGAGAGAGAGAGATGCAGAGCATTTTAATTCGCATCGATGGTTCTTACTCCACCTAGGGTTAAATTCAACTCACCTTCTCAGCTTATAAAGAAAGAGAAGAATAAATAATATGGGTGGCTTATTAGCAATTTAATAGCCTAAATGTAAAATTATAGAGGTGACTAAGTGACAAAGTGTAGTAAGTGATACCGGCTTTGCTAGAGATAAAGAGTCAAATCAACTCAATAGCCACAAATGTACTATCTTAATATATAATATGTAACTACAGGTGGATTATTGGCAGTTGTTTTTTTCCTCCTCCGACTTCGTTTTCTTTTGGACTGTCCTCTTTCTCTTGTTTCTGAAAGGGAGTTTTACGCGAAACGTAAAACGCCGTTCTTTCCTTCCCTGAGTGTTTTAGTGATATTTTGCATCTACAACATCACTTTTGTTGTTTGTTTCTTGTGATTTTCTCCGCTTTTAGGGATTAATTATATATATATATATATATATATATATATGATAACGGGAAGCATTGTGTGTACGAGCGCCAGCAGTTGATTATATGTGTGTTGTATGAATGTATACTTGCATATCTAAAATTAGTGTTTAGAATAATTCCTGTTGGAATATACAAATTGACTTCAGACACCTCGTTTGTGCAAGGTCATAGACATAATCATATTCATGTTTATTTGTCTCTATATTCATTTTCCAATCTGTTTTCGTCTTAGTCAATATATTAACTCACTCTCATTTTAGTCGAATCTCTTTTTTACACTCCCCTTCTTTTTTTCTACCTCTTCATGTTTTCTCATTCTTACTATGCGTTCTTAGCCGTATATTTCTCTTTTCCTCTTCCTCTTTCCCTTGGGTGTAATCTTTTATTTAGTAATGAATTTTCTCTTTATTATGTTCTTTATATAGTTTTGTTTATCCTTTTATGGTTGTCTACAGATTTTTCTTTCTTTCTTTCTCTCTTCCTTTATTTATTTACAGTGCCTTTTCCTTGCTTTCCTCTTCTGTTTCCCTCAGGCATCTCACTATCTTCACTCACTTCACGTTCTAGTTTGCCTTTTGTTTCTCTTTTTCTCTCTCACTTTCTCATTGTTCAGTCAACCTTTATCGTTCCTTACCAACTGCTTTGTTCCTACGTCCGTTTCAAACGCCTTGTAAAAAGCATCACCATCTACACAGCTATAGACAGCAGTCCACTATAATATAATGGGGACAATACTTTGTGGTTACGCATCCAATTGCAGTTGGAACATCCACTGCAGAGATTCAGAGTCAAACTACTACACTGGTGAAAGGTATGGAGGAATAAATAATGTAAATTGTCGTAATATCTCCTACATTTTCCCTGTATATCATACTTAGCAGTACTACTACGAATTGTATTAGGTCAACCACTATGGAGGTGCCTGGACGATGATAATATATTGTGAGAACTAAGCATTTAATTGTTGCAGACGTAGTTGTTCGTAAATTTCTACAAACATGACACGCTCACCCTCTTTCTCCTTTCCGTATATGCACATGCACACAAACACATACACAGACACCCATACACACGCACAGACACAAAAATACATACATGTATATACAGGAGTGGTTGGAGGGTAATGATATCGCTTCCTAAGCACATGCTACCGTGTTCAGTCCCATTGCGTGGTTATCCAAAAAGGAAAAAAAGAAAAAAAATTTCTACAATTCTAACCACCACGTTAACTAATACTACTGCTACAACTCTACTACTACGACCAACGGTCTCTGTTACTGCTGCTATTACGGTGAACGGTCACTCCCGCTGCTCTGCACTACCGACACAGTCAATTCTACTACTACAGCCAACGATTCTAGTCAACGTACAAAACAGCCATTCTGTTTCCACACATAACACGCTTCCACGTGGACTCTGTTGACACTCTCTCTTTTATACACTTTTACTTGTTTCAGTAATTTGACTGTAGCCATGCTGGAGCACCGCTTTTAGTCGAGCTAATCGACCCCAGGGCTTATTATTTGTAAGCCTAGTAATCATTCTATTGTCCCTTTTTGCCGAAGCGCTAAGTTACGGGGACGTAAACACACCAGCATCGGTTGTCAAGTGATGCTGGGGGTGACAAACACAGACACACAAACACATACACACACATATATATATACATATATAGGACGGGCTTCTTTCAGTTTCCGTCTAGCAAATCCACTCACAAGGCTTTCGTCGGCCCGAGGTGATAGTAAAAGACACTTGCCCAAGGTGACACGCAGTGCGACTGAACCCGGAACCATGTGGTTCGTAAGCAAGCAACTTACCACACAGTCACTCCTACGCTAGTAAGAAAAAAACTTATAAACTTATCTTTTATTACACTTTTAAAAAATATGTATATATGCGTCTTGTTCCTTGGGCAAAACTCTCCGATCACTTTAACACCAGATGCGT
>NC_068985.1:99771708-99772771 GCF_001194135.2 Octopus bimaculoides | reverse complement strand
ATATATATATATATACATATACGTGCTAGATGGGTCGAAACAATTGTAGTGATTAATATAAATGTTCGTATCTTCCATCTAACGTCTCTCATTAACCAAATATATACATACACAGATATAGATGAGTGTACGTGCGAGCGTATGTGTGTATGTGTGTGTGTGTATGCGTGTGCGTTGGGGGGATGTAGGATTTATAGATGCATAAATATACATTCTTACATACACTTATACGTTGATGATATTTATGCATACACACGTCTATTTGCGCGTACACACATTATGATATACAGACACGTATATATGCTAAGTGTCTGTGTGTCTGTGTGTGTCTCTATGTCTGTGTGTGTCTCTATGCCTGTGCGCTCTTGGGTGTATAAAAGTGTATGTGTTTTTGTGTACGTACTGTTGTAATTAAAATGTGTGAACATAACGGAAACTTTAATGCCGAGTCTAATAATATACTCAATTTAGAATTATTATTTACACACAATTGATTTTTTTTTTTTATACTTAGTTTTGAAATCTTCTATTAGAAGTTTAAATGACTGTATTTTTGAGCTTCTCGCAAGATTTATTTTGAATGACTAATGATCTTTATATGTGGCGCATGTACCGAAATTATTTGCTGTTTGAAACTGAAACTAATTGGATGGCAGGAAGGCAACAACGGTTCCTTTCCCTCTCTCTCTCTCAGCACACACACACACACACATAAACACAAATACATACACACACTCACATTCACACGCACATATACACAGATATGCAACGCACTAAGTACAAAACCGTCTACCTTTCTACTTACATACATAGATACATAAAGATATAAATACATATATGTGTGGTAGGGATATGTGTGTATAAAATATTATATACATACGGCTGTATATGTATGTATATACATATTCGTATACACACACAGACACACACGCACGCTCTTACACACACACACACACGCACGCACGCGCACACACACACACACACACACACACACACACACATACACACACACACATATATATATATATGTATATATATATATATATATATATATATATATATA
>NC_068985.1:99768175-99771156 GCF_001194135.2 Octopus bimaculoides | reverse complement strand
ATATATATATATATATATATATATATACATATATATATATGTATATATGTATACGTACGTGTGTTAGTATGTATATGTTACACTTTTCTGGCAGTAAATTTGTTAAGGGAAAATCATTCGCATCCCCCCACACACACACACACATGCACATACGCTCACTCACACTCAGACACATATGTTCAAATACATAGGCATGCACGTCTGTGCATATATATGTATATACGTTGTGTTACATGTGCTGAGACCTCGCATTTAAATTTGCGATCGATACACCAGCGTTAAATTTATATATAACACGCCTCTTTTTTCATTAGCTGGTTATTCATCTATTTTATGCTGATAACTTGCAGTCATATTTGTTCCAATATTTTGTGTCCTCCTTCAGAAATGTGTTATAAATCAGAGTGGGAACACTACAAGCGTATACTAGGCAGCAAGCATTTCGTGCAATTCTTTTAGATTCATAAGGTGCGGATATTTTATAAACGAACGCAGGAAACAAACGTTAAAAAGTAATCATTTTCTGAACATCTGGAAAAAGTGCCTAATTATTCGTCATGAAATGTTGAAGAAAATGTGAGGAATTGATGTATATGAATACAACAGAGATATAGAAGAATGAAGATCTTCTATCGCTAAATCTTTTCACAGGAACACAACTGTTCTAAAGACTAGCATGTGATAAAAGCATTGGTAGTCTTTATGATGGCAAATTTGTTTCCAATATGCAAACATCTATATATAACACTATGAAGAATTAACTTGTAACAAATGCGTCAACATAAAGGATGTTATTTAACGGTGAACGCTGCCACTACATTATGCTATGTCACTCTAATGTTGCCCCGTAACCCATATTGTCCTTGAATTTGTGATTACTACCGAAATGTTTAAGGGAAAGTATTTTTAGTTTTAGGAATTTCACCTACATGACAGCCTATATGTGATTCATATTAATACGAAATCCAGATTAATGTGTATTGTGATAAACGAAATTAGGAGTAAATATTTTCAAAGGAGCAATATCAACTAATCCTTGAAATTAAAGAAGCGTTTGTTTACAAGCTTTCTGCAAAATTCTTACTGAGTTTCCTAGAGATATAAACAAATAGAAAAGAATTAAAGAGTACCAATATGGAGTTGAAAACCTGATAAAACAACAGTTCTATATCTGAAGAAGACTATAAATTTTGTGAAGATAATCGACATCTGTAAATATAGAAATAACTACAACAATGCTTACCAAGAAGAAAGAAAACAAAATATAAAGGAACAATATTTGCGTATAGTATATGTATGAGAAACAATTTATCACCCTAGATCAGAAGTTTTAGAATCTGACGGAGGAAATCCAACATTAGGAAATAGGATCGGAACAACACTTTGCTGAGATACGAGAGGACAATCAATAAATGTCTCAGAGCCATTTCGCAAGATATCACTTCGTTTCTATAGAAAAAAATGTGTTGTTAGAAAAAGGAGTTAAACGGAATGCAGTGAAGCTAAAAATGAGATACGTGTACTGCTCCTGCATTACATCAAAATCATAGTGTCAAAGGTGATATTCTTGTCACTGTGACAGGAGAATTGAGGATATGCAAGCATTTGGAACAGAGACGATCGTCGAATGCTGCATTTTAAAGAAAGAAACTAACCGTGTGTTGGGATGCATTATCGATCTTTACTAGAAATACGGATAGAAATATTCTAGCTGTCTAGCATAACAGAACAGATACACGTATACACGCACACCCACACACACACACCCACACACGCACACCCACACACGCACACACCACAAAGTAATATTCACATAGTGAAAACTACCGACCAATTGCATGCTAGAATTTAATGTATACCTTATCTACAGCCTCTTGCCTAAGGTCAACGTGAACTTCAGGAAGCGCTGAGCAACACCAAATGAAAATAAAGCAAAAATCCAATAACACAGGAAGAGTGAAAATTAGCACTATCTGGATTACAAGAAGTAATTTGATTGTATTCTCCGCATATAGATAATAGAAGCTTTTCAAGCGAAGCAATTTCCATAGACATTAATACTGATGTTATATCTAAGAAATAATTTTATCGTGATAGGCAAATATTGTTCTGATATTACTGTATGATGTTTGCCTCTCTTTGCTGCTGTTGTTATTTTCAGTAAACATCTTGCCTGTTATTCAGGAATCCTGAAATAATCATAATTGTTTCAGAGAAGGTATGTAATGCACAGTTTACTTCTGCAATACTTCTACGTTTGTCCTAAGAACAGTTGTCAGTAATAGTAGACTTTGCTCGCATATCTTCGCGAAACGAAACAGCTTAATTCATTCGATTGAATGTCAAGGAAAAGATTGCAACAAACCAATATAGTAACCCCTATATGAAGCCCGGGTCTATTTCGTGACATCCAATGAAAACACTACATGTACTTAAATACGGAAGGAAATATATCCCACATTCGAACGTATAACAGGCGTCTTGTAGCAATGGAATATAACAACCGATAAACAGAGAACGTTATCTGAACCGTCCTTATAATTCAGTGTTCCACAGTGTGTAAGTTGTAACAGTGGTAATACCAAAATCCAGGCTACGCGATTGGATAATAAATAGGACCCGGAAGATTTATGTTAAAACTCTAATACTATTGTAATCAGGCATATAAGGAGGTCGTCGGAAAATATTACCTGACTAATGAACATCGACACACACACGCACAAATACGTTACACGATGTAGTTGTAATATATATTCCTATAAATACCATTATGCGTAACAGTAAAAGGAGAAGTTGGTGAATGTTATTCGAGACAGTAATACAAACAAACTGTGTTATATATCTTAGTGTAAAAAATCAATATATTAACAGCCAGTTTGAAATTTATGCATTTCCTATCCAGCAAGAGAAAGTTAGTAACTACAGACGAAATACCTGATGCATGATAAAGAAAGTAGGCAGGTATATATATAAATATATAT
>NC_068985.1:99766298-99768019 GCF_001194135.2 Octopus bimaculoides | reverse complement strand
ATATATATATATATATATATATATACATGTGTGTGTGTGTGTGTATGTCTGTATGTGTTATTTCAAATTTGATGGTTGTTTTGGAAGGAACTTTTGTCAAATATATTCATATAATATATCACTTTAAAATTCAGATTATTGCTAATGACTTTTCTTTCATCGCTTACGGTCATTTTTTTATGTTTCTTTTTTGTCAGGGTACACAGATCATTATATAAATGACAGAAAATTCAATTTTAAGGTTTTTAATGTTATAAATACAAAATGAAACTCAAAGCATTTAGAATGATCAGAATATAAAGTCTGAGTTTTCGTCCAAGAGGTTGTCATCAAGCATATAACTATGCTTGTATTTTGAAAATAAGTATTAATGAAGATAAATGCCTATTAATTTAGAAATGTCTTTGAAGAGTTTCTACCACCAACTGACCGAGGTCCTTATATTGAAGTAAATGCAGGAAACACAACTCGTCAAATTGCAAAACGATTAAGCATTCAGCAGCTGGCCGTTGGGCAACAGATGCAACAGATTCGACAATTGTTAATTCTCAATACTACGAGAGCCTCAACTGTTGAACGGTTAAAAGCGAAACTATCGGTGTTGCCTGTTGTGTAAATCTGTTGCGAGGCAGAAACTATTAATTTTTGACCGAATTTATAGAAACGTTAATGCGTCTCTAAAAAGTTTCACACTATTTATTCTGATTATTTTCCTCTTGATTTCAGATGTCATATATAGACCTATCATTCGCAAAATGATAGACATGTATATATATATATATATATATATATATATATATATACATTCATATATATATATATATACATACATATATATATATATATTAAATTTGGTTAAAGTAAAATTTTCAATATGTAAATAAAGCTCCTATCCTTTTATGCCAGCCACCGTCTAATGATGTTAACTAGCGAGCCAGTTTTGATGGGCTGCATCAGGTTATACGGATATAATGTGGGATAAATATTATAGTAGTGACCATAATCCTAAGATATAATTCATTAACATTTAATACATTGCTATGTGCGTTTCTACAAATCATGAGAACTTTGAGAACACAGTCCGTATTACAGGGATGATTACAGGGTAATCCGTAGTATCCGTGGACATCCGGTTGATCATCATCATTGATTGATTTCTTCAGGCGATATAACTTTAGTGGATGAACAACCGTACATACATATAAACATGCATACGAATACATATATATATATGTATGTGTGTATGTATATGTATGTCTGTATCTATACGTTCATATATAGAGATACATAGATACGAATATATGTAAAAATAAGTGCATGTTTATATGAGAAAATAATTAATTCAGTTGTAAAAGTAACGAAACCCAATGAAGAGACAGATATTATACCCAATTTAGATATACTATTTATCAACAATTGATTTCTATGCAGTTTTGAAATCTTCTAATAGAACTCTATGCGACTGTGTGCTTTATTATCTGAGAACATTTATTTTCAATGTCTAATGATCTTATTTGGCATGCGTACCAAAGTTATTTGTTGTATAAAACCGAAACTAATTGGAATGCAGTGTCAGCAAATATACATAAGTACACACACACACACACACACACACACACACACAGAGGCAAATTTGTACATAAGACAGGCGCGTGTGCACTCACATATACGTGCACATATATAAGTAATTATGCTGTTGTCTATACACACACGTATATATA
>NC_068985.1:99761244-99766069 GCF_001194135.2 Octopus bimaculoides | reverse complement strand
CATATATATCTATATATGTGCATACAAACATATATATATATATATATATATATGTGTGGGTATTCACTTGTATGTATGTACGTATGTATATATGCATGTATGCATATATGTATGTATGTATGTATGTATGTATGTTTGTATGTACATATGTGTGTATGTATATATGTATGTATGTATGTATGTAAATGTTCGTGAGTTCTCAAGGACTTGCTGCGTCTCGTAGTATTTTTCAGCCTCAAAATTTAACACAGTTAGTTTGGCAGCTATTATGTTCTGTTTTCCATAGGCTGGAGATTTGCAAGACAAAAGAGACCAATTATAGATTTGAATAAGTTATATCGGAAACACATATACCAATTAAAGTATCAGTCCAATTACACGAAAAATACACGATGATTTTGAAGATATTTTCAATCAGAAAACATACCCGAAACCCTTTAGAGAATTATAAACTAGTGAAAAATCTGTTTCCTATTAACATCCTTTCGTTTTAAAAATTCTCGAGTTGATAACACCAGTAACCTTTTCAAATATATTAAAACTTAAAAACTTATAATTACACATGCTTATGAACAAATTTACTCACTCATATATACATGTATATACACGCACGTACATGAGTTTATTAATAGGGTTGAACGTATGGTTACGAAATTCGCTCTGCAACTGTGTCCTTTCGAGTCATGTGCCATTATGCGATGCCCGAGAAAGTGATGGTCGTGGTAGTGGTGCTGATGGGGAAGATTGTTTGATAATACTGGTCTAGTGAAGACGCATTGCTCAGTGGTTAGATCGTCGGTGTCACAATCATGAGGTTGTGAGTTGGCTTCTCGAACCGGGCTGTGTTTGTGTTCTTCAGTAAGGCCCATTATTCAATGTTGCTGCAGGTCACTCAGCTCTAGAAATTAGTTGCGACTGGTACCAAGCTGTATTAGACTTTGCCTTTCCCTTGGAAAAAAATCAGTGGATAGGAGAGGTGAGACTAGTAAGTATGGGCGACTGCTGGTCTTCCATAAACAACTTTGACTGGTTTCTGCCTGGAAAGGTAACATTTTAGGTGCAATCTCATGGCCGCAAGTCAAAAAATATCTAGCTGCTGTTCGGAATTGTACTGTTGGGCGTTATTTACATCTTCCAGTTTTGTCATGTGTGTGTGTTGGTGGGGGGGGGGCGTATGTGTTCTCCTTCTTTTGGAGTGGGACTGGAAGTTTTCGTTTCGTTTCGTTCATATTTTTCCAATGTTACTGTCTGCATTTTTAGTTTAGCCCCTGTCAACGTCGCCGGAGGATATGCCTTTGCGATGTATGTTTCCAGAATGATTGTCTTGCACTGGCGTCAAATTGATCATATAGTTGTTTTAAGAGTTGTGTTGCTGTTGCTGATGTTGGTATCTGTGACATCCTGGCCGTTGACGTTTATCTTGCTTATTCGACTATTGTTGCTGTCATTGTTGTTATGGTTGCAGTCGCTGGTGTTACTGCTGTTTACGCAGTTGCTGATCTTACACATGCTATCATTGAGACTGTTGGCGCTCGCCACACTGCTGCTGTGCTATTTTTGTTGTTGGTATTGTTGCTCCTGTGGTGATAATCTCGACAGAAGAGGTGGTCTCTTGTCTCACCCTGTTTGCCGTGAACATAAAATCATGAAATGGTTTGTGTCATTACACAAGCCTCACGAGGTGACACTTGTATGATGACACAATTCTGTGTTATGCCGTTTGGCAGATTTATTGAGTCCAGAATAGATAGAGTGACCTGGTGATCCGCTTGGACCAATAGATCCAATCCTTGGTTTGCCAGTTCTGCTGCTGCAGCGTCTGGACCTTTTGAATATTAAGTTTTCCTGTATATCTGTTATATCCTTAAAATGTTGCATTATTACTACGTCCACTTCGTGTATCGCAGTATAATCATTAGCTCAGTAACACACGACTATCAACACGGTCTGACCCGTGTCACCTTACTTATAGTAACTTTTCATTCCACTCCTCATGTGGGAGGGGTGTGCCATTATTACTACTTCCCTACAAGAACATCAAGGCAGACAGACGCAAACAAGCAGCTGTTTTTTGTTTCAGGAGACACATTGACTGCTTTTGTTTTTTTTTATTTTCACTCTACTAAGAGGACAAGTTAGTAACTCTTTGAAACTGTTATGTTACACTTCATGGCCTCGCTAGGGGGAACTTTTTCTCTGGATACTTATGTTTCGTGCCTCCGAATAATCCCTGGTACTTTTCAATTTGCAGCTCACCTCTATATTTTATTGCGAAGTATTTGTATAAGACATTTCTGGTATTGGTTTCTTAAAGGATGAATACAGGCATGTTGAGCGCAACATTTCGTCCTGGTTTCGTACATTAACGCATCTTTTAATTCTTTGAATTATCAGATGGTGTTTATTTTTGTCTCTATTTGGTCTTTTTTTAAAGATTCGGTGGACCTTTCGACCAAACCCCGGATTTAATTTTCTTTGCATTGCCGTTATTTGTGCTGGTGGCATCAGCCATGGAATATTCAAGTGTGTTAACACAATAATTTGAATTTTATTATTATTCTTTCTTTTTTTTTTTGCTTTCCTATTCTACATGTTCGGTTTTTGTTGATATTGTTTATCGCGTTCGATATAATTTTTGTTCTTATATTCCTTGTTATTCATGTTCATTGCATTAATCTTTTTCTTGTTTCTCTTGTTACATTTGTTGGATCTGCTGTTTAAATTAATGAGGTTGATAGCGATGTTAGGACTTTATCTGAAAGTTGAGAATGCAGTGTCAAAACAGATCTTCCAATCACTCGTCTCACCCTCTCGACTATTTGCCGAAAATTTAGACTCAATGATTCCAATACAAATGTTATAAAAGGAAACAAATTTGACAGACCCAACTATTGTCAAGAGATGAGGGTTGGCTGATCGACAAAATACTAATGCAAAAACCAAAACAATATTCTTTAAAACATCAAACTTCGACAACTCAGGAGCTCGAAAACGACATACATCTCTTGCGAAAAGAACAGCAGTTGCAACAACAATTATTATTATTTCTACGATAGTCACACGGCTTTGAAATTACAGTGAAGGGATCTGGTCGATTACATCGCCTTTTGTGTTGAACTATTTTTTTTTTATTGAGTTCCTGCGTAACGATGAATGATATGCTGCTAAGCATTATAAATTATACGTACTCAATACTTGCGATTTATTATGGATTTAAATATAGTACAAGTCAGGTGGAGTGTGTTATACTAAACTATCTCTCTCTTTTCTCCCTTTTCTCTACAAAAAGAGTCTCAGATATAACGACCATAGGAAATATGTCAATTCTTTCAATGAACGCGCAATTGTCTTTGCCCGTGTCTTGTATTTCTCTTCAATTCAATTGTTCATGCTTAAATTACGAATCCAACATCGTCATCATCATCATCATCATCATCATCATCATCATCATCATCATCATCATCATCACCGTCGCCATCGTCGTCATCGTCATTATCATCACTATCACCACCACCAACGCTACCACCACCACCGTCATCGTTATTGCAGTTATTATTATTGTTATTATTATTATTATTATTATTATTATTATTATTATTATTATTATTATTATTATTATTATTATTATTATTATTATTATTATTATTATCGCTATATTTTTATATTGCTTTCTGTTGCCGATATCACTAATCTCATCAAGTCAACATTATCATTTACATCGTCCTTACCACCTCCACTATATCCATCCTTCCCTCCTTCCCTACATCCCTCCTCCTACTCACCATCATCATCATCACCATCGCCATCACTATCACCATCATCATCACCATCACCATCACTATCATCATCATCATCATCATCATCATCATCATCATCATCATCACCATCATCACCATCATCATCCATCATCATCGGCATCATCATCATCGTCTTCATCATCAGCAGCATTATCGATGTTATTTATCATATTTGTTATCTGTGTTGTTTCAGTGTAGTTGTTGACAACTACAAAATAAATGTTACATTTATTGCTCTCAGGTCTAAAGACTTGAGATTCAAAGATATTTTTAAAATTCTCGAAAATTTAAAAACCAGAAAAAAAAAAAAAAATTTGATTTTTATGGAATTCACATTGCATCATTTGGCGTTAGTATTAGATTATATTTTTAGTTCGGAAGAAAATGGGTATTCTTAATTATATTGAAAAGTTTCTGCTGAAGTCATTAACATGATATTGCTTCTACCATTGCGGCTGCTGACGCTGCTGCTGCTTAATTCTTGGTGATACCTGAGTATCATAATAATAATAATAATAATAATAATAATAATAATAATAATAATAATAATAATATTAATAATAATAATAATAATGATGATGATGATGATGATGATAACAATAGTAATAATAATATGTGACTTGACAGGTGACTAAAGACTCCAGTGCATTCTTACCTACACTAGGTTACGAGGGAACAATGATAATAATAATGATAATAATAATAATAATAATAGCTAGAAACTATTATAAAATAACCACCATAGGACTGCAAAAATACCTACTCCAGAAGCAAGGGAAACTAATACAAATAGCCACAAAACACGAGCAAAACAAAAAACTGTTTTCAGTATTTAAGGAAGCTGACAAATACAAACAAGAAATCAATCTACCTAACAAATACGAAGAAGAAGAAGAAGAAACAACAAAAGCTATAAAACAAATGAAATCCAAACTAAAACTAGAACAGCAACGGACCATGATAAAACGATGGCAAGAAAAGCCCGTACATGGTAAATACTGGGCTAAACTAAATGCGAAAGAAATAGA
>NC_068985.1:99752363-99760661 GCF_001194135.2 Octopus bimaculoides | reverse complement strand
CCTTAGGTATAATAAAAAAATATTCAGACAAATACATAACAAAAATACCAGGACTTACAAATATATATAACATACAGAAAATTGCACTACTGGGTACTGCACACATTCTACGCAAAACACTTTCAATACAGTAAACATAAGAGCACCACAGCAAACCACAGCACATACCCAAGGCGCACAGAGCTGCGCTCGGTAGTGAAGTGAAAGCACGTTATAAAAATAAAACTACTGAATAATAATTATAATAATAATAATAATAATAATAAATGCCCGGATGCAGTACCAAGCAGTGGCTCTCATGGCTTCTGATCTTAATTGATTGGAAGTGTTATCATGTACATAGTTTTGTCTTGGTACACAAGATGGGATACAGCAAATATTCTGCTCAATACCACAGATTTGCTTGTCATTTGTTTCACTTTAACCAGTTGAGCATGTCCCTTAGTGGCTGACGATATGTGCATCTCTGATCACGAGCAGAAGTAGTGGGGGAGCATCATAGCCATGTGTTGAGAAGAATTATTTGGTGTTTGGATAATTCACGTTTGGAAACATAGGTGTTTTGCTCAACATCCTTAAACAAACCTTATTCAGCGACTTTTTGAGCGGGATGGGCTACTCGACCTGAAGAAAATTCTAACTGGGCCCCACCTGAGAAGTCATGCACTGTTTATCTTGATATGAGATCACCATGTCGCACACATATGGTTGTGATGCATGTGCTTAGTGTACTCTTATCAGACTGGTAGTCATGATGGGTATAACGGGCTTCGTATATTTTACTCCAGTGTCACTTTGATGACATGCACTGTTCTCTCACTCAATAATAATAATAATAATAATAATAATAATAATAATAATAATAATAATAATAATAATAATGATAATAATAGAGCTTCTCTGCCCTAGGATTTACGGAAAACACTCGGCGAAAAATGTAAGAAAATTTGAAGAAAGAGGAAAAAAAAAACAACATAATAATAATAACGTTAAGAGTGACTACGTTATGTTGATTGATTCTTTTTTTTTTATAGATATTGTGGTTTCTGTTTGTTATTACTATTTTCATTTGAGCGAGTATGTATTTTGTAGGTGCATCTGGATCATTGTGAATCTTTAACTCTTGAAGCAAATTTCTATTAACAAGAATTTTTGCTTTGAATTGCAACACATTTCTACGAACAAGTTTGTTTGTTTCATACATTTTCCTAATTAACGTTTTCTTGTTTTATCAATTGGACAATATGGAGGTGAATAAGCTTTAGGGGAAACTTTGTAGAGATGCACACGTCCACAGCATATAAAACAGCAGCAGCACCCGCATTAGTAGTAGTAGTAGTAGTAGTAGTAGTAGTAGTAGTAGTAGTAGTAGTAGTAGTAGTAAACTGATAGAACAGCATTAACAAAAATAAGGTTATACGCATCAATACCCTAGCTACCTCGGAAACAATTTTAATCACGATTTTGTTAATTGGAAGTTAAATGAACATGGCAAGTGTAAAAGGCTAGCAAAGTAACTACATTTAGAATATATCACCTATAATTCCTGGTAGAGAATTATATTTATGGCAAATACAACATAGAAGTGAATTATGCAGCTACAAAACAATTATGCAACATTGAACATAGCATGGCAAAAATATGTAGGAAATAATTACAGAAAAATTAATAAAACATGTGGAGAATACGGACAAGACGAAACACGGTTTCTGTCTTCATGGAGACCAACAAATACGAAGTAGTAACATAAATGAAGGCAGTGAATTAAGCCGATAAAACTTGTTACAAAGGATTAATTCTCTGCTAAACATTGGCATATAGATTATGATAAGAAAGGGTGCCAACAAAATGTCCTTCATGTTAAATAACAGAAAGGACTAAACTGACGTGGATTTGACATTGCTTTAGAAGTCGTCGTGGCACTCAGTCGGTTACGACGAAGACGGCTCCATTTGATCCGACTAACGGAACAACCTGCTCGTGAAATTAACGTGCAAGTGGCTGAGCAATCCACAGACACGTGTACCCTTAACGTAGTTTTAGGGGATATTCAGCGTGGGACAGAGTGTGACAAGGCTGGCTCTTTGAAATACAGGTACAGCAGAAACAAGAAGAGTGAGGGAAACTTGTGGTGAAAGAGTACATCAAGGTTCCCCATCATCCCTTGTCGGAGCCTCGTCGAGCTTTAGGTATTTTGCTCAATAAAACTCACAACGCCCGGTCTGGGAATCGAAACCGCGATATTACGACCGCGAGTCCGCTGCCCTATCCACTGAGCCAGTGCACCTCCACGCTTTAGGAGTACAGAGATAGTGAAGAAACAATTAATTGATAACAGATGTTCAGTTTTATCTAAGTTAGACATAGACATTAGAGATTTTGGAGTAAAATAAACTGGAAATCATGCCAGTGTTATGGAATACGTAGAGAAATGAATTTCTTAGGTATGACAATGTAACTATATTCCAGAATATGCCATCACACATGAACAGCGGGATAAATAGTTCTCAACAAAATATCCTTGTGAAATATTATGATGGAAAGAATGTTTCCTAATCGATGTAGCATTTCCCCCAAATTGCAAAGATTTTTCTTAGAAACAGAAAAGAAAATACCTAAATAATATACCATGTCAGGAAACAGATATAAACTGAATACGAAGCTGAAGGAAAAGAAATCCCTAATGTGTATAGCTGTTTGTCAAGTATGAAGAGAAAACATCGAGAGAATTATAAAACAAATTTATTGGATTTATATACATGCATATTCGATTTCTTCGATTAAAGGCGGTGTTCCAGCATGGGCGCAGTCAACTGACTGAAACAAGTAAAAGAATAACGGAATAAAATAATTCTCAATTCACACACACCAGATGGAAAATTCAATGATCAGATGAGCAGTATGTGACAGTAAATGGCATACAGACCCACAACAAAATAATTCACAGGGTTTTTACGCTCCGCTCTCTTTTCAGTTGCATTCTATTGCAAATGTAACTACCAACACTTGATCAATACTTGTAGCCGTGCCGCTGCCTGCGATCTCTGCACTTTCTTTCACCGAAATTGCAACATAACCGAATGTTATGCGTTTAATCTCATTAGAGCTACACTGATAATGAAATTCTAACTAACCAGCACCTGGCTGTTTGTAGATTTGGAAATGAAGTGCTTTCTCACTTAATTTCGATTTCTGAGGCTTAAATGTTTTCTCCTTCCTCCACTCCTGCTCTCTCTCTCTCTCTCTCTCTCTCCCCACTCCCCCCTCATTGAGAGCCACCAAAGTATGTAATATTCGTTCTTCATCTTTGCCTGAATAAATCGTCGGCCAAGGAGGTACACACGCCAGCTACAAAACTCTCCCTTTCTATTTGTTTGGGGCGATTACATCTTTGAGTCACATTTGTAGTTAGGTTTCGCTGCTGCTGCTACTGATGCTGCTGCTGCTGCTCTTAAATTCGACTTTCAACTTTTACCTATTGACACTTTTACCATGCATTCATGAAAGCTCAATGTTGGCTTTGAGAACTATCAATATTTATGTAATTTCATATACCGCATTTGTTTTCTTTTATTTTTTTCGATAACCTATTTCTCTTTCAATATGTACAAATTTCTTTTTGAAATGGTTTTGGACTTATTCGTAGATACAACGTGTACAACGTGACTACCTCACAGCTAGCTATCTTGAGACATTAGTATCCAATATTTACAAAACACTGAAAATATAAAATACGTCTAAAATGTTATCGTGTTCTTTGATGGCAAATTAAACCAAAAGAAGTTACTTTTTAATCATGTGAACGTAGTAAAATCTAGTTATTCTCCACAGATCTTTTAAATATATCCGTTCATACGCTCGCTTTTCCCTTCTCTTAAGATATATTGCTGAATACGTAAATAGTAATTAAATATTCAAAGTTCTACAGGCACCACCATTTACATTTTTATTTCTTAACGTTTATTACTATTTTAGCAAATAGTATATAGTTTTTATACATGTAGGAACTGTTAATTGCTTTTGAAATTTTAAAAATATCTACGAACATGTTTGCCAGATACTTTTCAAATTTGTGGAAATCTATTTCCTTCATATTATCAATACATATTTTATCACATACGAGATAGTTGGTGTGTATTTACTTATAACGTATGAATATTTCTTTTGGATTTTGTGCCATTATTTCTGTCCCTACGCCTACTGAGCAGTAGATTATGATATCGGAGTGATCTGGCTGCTATATTTAGCAGGTGTAGCGACAACACGATGCGTTCCACGATGTCTTCCGATAAAGTTATTAAGTGAAGTATGTATCCCGCATCCCTGAGTAGTTACTTAATTAACCACCGATACAATATTAACAACAGCATGTAATACGTACTTGGCGACCAAAGTAATTCTATATTATATTTTACTTGCAGGCAAAAAGGTGTAAATTTTTAAACTCTGTGGATTAACCGATACTAGAATGGTAATTGAGAAACGTAACTGCAGGAATCTCGTTAAATGTACATTTTAAATTAGAAGACCAGAAGGGGTTTATAATAAATTGTTCAGTGTGGTTTATGCAACAAGGAAATGTATTTCAATGAGTATTGCGATAATATAATAAAATAGAAATACGTGCTTTTAATAATTTAATATACGGAAATACGCCAATGGAAAATGAAATTGGCGCTACTAGGAGATTGATTGCATGACACATTTGACATTATTTCATGTAATGTAGGGGCAAACTTGTAGTGTACCGTATAGACTTCCAGGGTATCGGCGTGGGTCCCAATTACTGTAAGTCTATTTATTTATTTGCAAAATGCTTATCATCGGACTATTACACGATTAAATGATCACAAAGACTAAACTTCTTCCTTTTAATTTTTAGCATTTGATTACCAAGTTTTTGTTTATTTCCCACTATCATCCCATAATTATACACTTTGGGAATTGTGGCTCTAGAAACTTTATCAACTAAAAATAATTTATTAATATATCTATATTTAGGGCAATATATATATATATATATATATATATATATATATACAGTATTTTCCTACATTTGCAGTTCTCTTACGCCATGACTAGGCAGAGAAAAGACCAACTGCGAAGGACGATCAGTGTGATGTATAATAATGGTTTCTGATTGAAGCATAATACTGAAAATATTGGTTTCAAACTATGGCTGCGAGCTGTCAGAATCGTTAGCACACTGGGCGAAATGCTTCGTGGTAGTTTGTTTGCTGTTACATTGTGAGTTCAAATTCCGCTGAGGTCGACTTTCACTTTCATTCATTCGGGGTACATTAAATAAGAACTAGTTACGCACTGGATCGATGTAATCAACTTAATCCTTTTGTCTGTCCTTGTTTGGCCTCCCTATGTTTATCCCCCTGTGGGCAATAAAGAAAAAGGAATTTATATTTCAAAAGCGGCGACCTGACAGAAACGATAGCACGCCCGGCGAAATGCTTGAAGATTTTTTCGACTGTCTTTACGTTCTGAGTTCAAATTCCAAGGAGGTTGATTTTACTTTTCATCGTTTCGGAGTCGAAAAACTAATTACCAGTTGCGTACTTGAGTCGATCTAATCGACTGGTCCCCTCCTGAAATATTTCGGATCTTGTACTTAGTGTAGAAAAGAATATTGGTTTGAAATTTTGGCAGAAGCCCAGAAATTTCGGCGGTGCGGCTAAATCGATTAAATTGACAATAATACTCAACTTCTACTCATTTTATTGTCACCGAAAGTATGAAAGACAAAGTCGACATTGGCGACCCAGAACCTAAAAAATTGATGAAACGTTGGTAAGCCCAGCGTGATAACGAGTATGCCAGCTCATCGCCTTATTTAGCGCCGACAATATTAAAGGCAGAGTTTAATCGAAACCATTGTTCCCATTATTTATTTTATTGGATTCGGAAGGAAAAAAAGAAAAAAAGTTAACAGTAGTGTCAGAATGTAAATATCTGGAACAGGGGTGTCACGAACACGGCCCGCTGCAGGGTTTCATCCAGCCCGTGAGATGACTTTGAATAATATAAAAATTATATTATATATTTACTTAATTATTATTGTGAATGCTGGCTGTTTCAGTATGATTGATGATATGCCAATGATTCAATTTCTATAACAAAATCTCTCTTGAATTATTTAAAGATTTGTTTAAATATTGTTTTGGAATATAAATATATATTTTTGAAATTAATTGGATGACTAACCACGTGTTTTCTTTTTTTTAGGTCAACATTTTGCTGTGTTTTACGTTACGCAAAATATTTTTGTCAAAAAGGAGAAAAGTGGATACAGAGTGAAGATTATTTCAAGTCAAGTGGTCATCTTCCTATTTATTCGTGGAGATGAATGGGAAACCTATGTGTTTGGGTGTGTTCGCAGCAGGTTTCAGTGCTCAAAGAATACAACATTCGGCGCTACTATGAGACTCATAATGCCGACAAATACAACAACTTTCAAGGACAAATGAAATGAGAGAAAGTAAATAGATTGTTAGCGGATCTGAAGAAACAAATGTCTGCTTCAAATCAAAGCCGAGATATCAGTCAGACAACAGTAAAATCTAGCTACGTTGTGGCTAGAGAGATAATGTTAACATCAAAGCCGTAATGTGAGGGTGAGTTCGCGAAAAAGTGCAAACTGAAAGCTGCTCAAATGGTATGCCCTTAGAAGCGACAGACTTATGCCAATATTAGCCTTACGAGAAACACTGATTTGTACAGGCAACTGAAGCATAAAGTCAAGTTTCATCGTCTCTGTCAGTTCGCGGATTAAACATTGTCATATAATGAACTGCATGAAATGTTTTAAACAAAGCCAGCAAGTTTTATGCGAGTGGCTTAGTAGATTATATGGACCACAATATTTGACACGTATTTTTATTTTACTTACCACGGAAAGATGAAAGACAAATCGGCATTGGCGGAATTTGAACTCAGAATGTAAAGAGCTGAAAAAGCTAAGCATTGTGTCCGACGCGCATGCAATTCTACTAGCACGCTGCCTTCATTCTCGTAGCATTTATCTTAAGTTCTGTAGGGGCAGAGCCTGAAATTTTTCTGGGTGGGACTGGTCGATGTAATCACTGGTACGTCTTTCATCGAACCCCAACGATGTAAAGTCGAGCTAGTTGACATGTGAACACAGAACATAATGCCAGAAGTATTGGCTCTGAGCATTTTGTCCGGTGTGTTAACGATTCTGTCAGCACGCCATCTTTATTCCCATAGCATTAATAAATGAAATAACATTACAACCGGATTAATGGAGCCAACAACTCACATATTACATCATTAAAAGCCATATAAAAACCACATCCATAATCAACCATATGGGATAAAATCCAGAAATACGCCACGCATGTAGTAATAAGTTTATAGATGTACGAACTCAAGCGTTTGTCGATGAGGAAAACTACGTGATCATCGGAAATATAAAACTACACGAAGGGACACAATAACCAAACAGCCCATACGTCGTAAATGAATGCAAAACACTTTTTGAAACCTCAATAAACATCAATCGTACGATAATTACCAAGTCATGAAATTAAAATTCGCATATATCCATGATATCGAAGTCGTGATTAGAGATAGGACCACACACATACAGTAATATAACAGTAGGAAGTATAATGCAAAATACACTTCCAATCCGTCGGTTTCGACATAGCAACTTGCTTGCTGGAGAAATAAACGCGCAAGTGGATGAGCCCTCCACAGATACGAGTACAATTAACGTATATCTCTGGGATATAAAATGTGACAGAAAATATGACAAGGCTGGTCATTTTCAATGCAAGTGCAACTCATTTTTGCAAGCTGAATGGACTGAGTTAACGTAAAATCAGGTGTCGGGGCACAAGGATACAGCATACGCAGACGACAATGGAACTCACGACCATACAACTGTGAGCTGAATGCCCTTACCCCTAATCCACTAATCCATAACGTGAAACATATATGACAGAATATAACATAAACCCGGGGCACGCAACACTGTGAGGTCGAGACGTTCAGTTCGCAAACACGAGGTTTTAATCTCGAATTCGAACTCCATCTACGAGACGTTTTCTACAATAGCCCCAACCAAGGGATATATATACATACACACACACACACACACACGCACACACACACACACACACACACACACACACACACACACATATGTATATATATATATACATACATACATACATACATATATATATATATATATATATACACACATATATATATACGTACATACATACATACATGTATATATATATACACACACATATATAT
>NC_068985.1:99747566-99752216 GCF_001194135.2 Octopus bimaculoides | reverse complement strand
TATATATATATATATATATATGAGAAGACATACATAAAGCAAAACATAGAAATCTGCACGTATACATACATACATGCATGCATACATACATACACATATACATGCATACATACAAACATACATACATATATACATACATACATACATACATGCATACAAACAAACATACATACATACATACATACATACATACATACATGCAAAATATCCTGCTGGCGTTGTTGAAATTCCATTGGGCCTTGGATGTAGTGTTGAAAACGGCTCTTTCTCTGTTAGCAAGGAATCTTGAAAACTGAATAATGACATACATGCATGCATACATATGTACATGCATACATGCATACATGTATGTAGGTAGGTAAGTAGATAGGTAGCTAGCTAGCTAACTAGTTAGCTAGGTAGCTAGGTAGGTTGATAGGTAGGTAGGTAGATGAGTAGGTAGGTTGGTACGTATATGTCCCTCGTAGAGACTGGACGAATGTTTGTAGTTAACTACGTATTTCGCCGAGCTTAGTAACTAAGCTGATAACTGAGTTAGTTAATGGTTGTTTCGATTAATGTCAGTTTGTTTCCTAATGCCTTGAGACAGAAACGCATTGCAAACTCTCTCGTTTTGTAGCTTATACACATTTCCTTCGTTTTAGATAATCACCAAAACACGCTAGACTTGAAGAAATAACTTTGTAGTCAAATGATATATGAACAGGGCAGTTCTTTACTTAAGCTGCAACAGCTCCACCCGTGCAAGGTACATAGGAATTTGTCCTTTATAGTGGTTGGATCTAGTGTGAGGGTCAGTGATTTCTCGTTCCGCAGACTTTTTGTAACCGTTGATATTGAAGCTATTAAGGATTCACTTGAACTGAATCGAATCAGAATCTGTAGGAAAGCTATAATCAAAGTGGGTGTTTTAAAAGGCCGATAGTGTGTGTGAGTCAGGAAGGTGGGTAAATGTTATTTTGGGTCAGAAGATGACGATAGGGAAGTGTCAGATGGACGATACTGAAGGTTACTTAAAATCAACCAATTTCAAAAACAACAGGCATTATAGGACCGGAATAAAAAGCAGCGGGTTGGGTTGTAACCTGTTAAGGAGAAGCCATAGAGCAGAGAGCGTTGTAAGACATTCGGCTGAGGTGTTTCCTAGATATGGACTAATATTTCAGTGCGTATATCAAAATCCCGTGTAATGAGGTAACCTAACATCTGAAATGACGGTGAAACTCTCGCTGATTGCTGATGCGTGTGACATTATTTGCTAGATATGCCTACAAAAACTGTTTCAATCATTCGCTTGGACGTTTCTCATGAGGTCAATATCGAACCAACTGTTCGGTCAGTATTTGTTAGCATCACGATTGTTTTGATCAGATTAATCAGCTGATTTGAATGGTCCTACGTTTCAATGGCGGGAAGATGGGTTAAGTTATGATGTATATGGAATAATTGCAGCACATTCGTAATTTAGTGAACCGATACTTGCGAAATCCTTGTTATGTTTCGAAATGAGAAATATATCAGTGACATATGGTATGCTTTTGCGCGAAAGAGCCCTAATAAGTTAATACTGAGAATTAAAGATGGCAAAACATTCGCTTGTTTTCATTATGGCTCACAGTCAATGATGCAAACAAACTTATGAGCAACAAAATATTATGAGCATTTAATTCAACGAGGAAGTGTATTTCGGTGAGCGGTGAGATATGCGTTTAGAAAGCAGATGTAATTGAAGATTTACTTCGTATGTAGGAGTAGATGCGACTGTGTAGAGCAGGGAAATGTAACTTTGAATGAGAGAAATAGGTAGCCATATTGTCAATACCCATGCGATACAGTTACGTAATATGGGAAGTGGTGTCCAGTTATATACAAGAAGTGCCTTTCGGACTGAGGACTGAGTAAATTGCCCACCTCATCGAGCGGAAATACACAATAAACAAGGATCGATATCTTTGTGTCTAAGAGTGGAACAAATTTTGTCGAATGTATGTAGGAAAGAGACGATGAGTGGAATCTAGATTTAATGATGTTTGCGGTTTTTGGACAAAAGAAAAGAAAATTGTTTTCTCTTATTTAGAATCTTCAGGAAATGTAAATGGTGGTTGTGTTTCTATAGCTCAACGTAAAGCTCTATCGGAAGGTTAGTCCGTTTGCTTGCAACACAACGAAATCCGATAAATGCACTCTCGAGGCAGAGGACAACATTAAACCTGTGTGTGTGAGAGAGAATTTCCCCAAGAGACAGAAGAAATACTGACGCCTCTAAATCATAACAAAACTGCATGCGGTTGACAGCAAATATATCTGAGGTACATTCTTATACTGATCTTGTTTTGCAATAGTAGTAGTAAACACGAAATTGCATGTAATTCTCTGAGAATTTCTCATGAAACATCTTTTCGCCAGTGACCTGAGAATTTGTGGAGGGGGATTACATCGAACGCAATGCCTAACTGCTACTTACTTTATGGAATCAGAAAGTATGAAAAGTAAAGTCGAACGTAGCTGGATTTGAACTCAGAATGGAAAAAACCCGACGAACTGCCACTAAGCATTTTGACAGCTCACCGCCAATATTATGTTTATCATTGATAAAAATTTTTACACACATGCACACAACCCCACAATACTCACGCACAAACAGACACGGACACATACACACACACATACATATATAAAAATATATATGTATGTAGGTATGCATGTATGAATGTATGTATATATGTATGTATGTGTGTATGTATGTTCAGCGTATTAATTAAATCTCAGGAATATTATAGGAAATGTAATAATTTCTTGTAATGTATATGCTGCATGACCATTATAAATCTAACATTTATTATGGCATATTGCAGACTTTATCAGCCTCCTTACATAAAATGTTTATAACATATTTAATTACTCATAGCTGCGCAGGTTTAAAATCGGAAACATTGTTGCACCCAAAATATTGCTATTACTATATGAATGTTGAAGTTGATCGTAAGTTTCCAAATTTGTACGATACACTTCGAAATAGTAACACATTGCGGCAGATTGCTTGGCACGGTTTTTCGCTGTGTTAGCGCAATGTAGACAGGAAGATGTGTCTGTGTGTGTGTTTATGTGTGTGTGTATCACTGTTGTAATTCTTGCTGTTTTGTTTCCAATTCATTCTACATTATGGGATGAGGTAAATGGCTTAGTGGTTAGAGTGTTGCACTTATGATCAAAGTTCGCGGTTTCGATTCCTGGACCGGGCAACGCGTAGTGTTCTTGAGCAAAACACTTCTTTTCACGTTGCTCCAGTACTCTCAGCTGGCAAAAATGAATAATCTTGTGACTGACCGTCGACTAAACAAGGACGATAAAAGAGTACTCAAATACCAGAGGTAGCGTAATATGCTTTATTTAAAAGCAGCATATATATAAGAAAAGCTATTACTCAGAGTTTTACGTTCCCGTTCGTCGGACAGTTTTATTGCTCTATGTTAACAAAACTGTCCGACGAACGGGAACCTGAAACTCTGAGTAACAGCATTTGTTATGTTCCTGCTGCTTTTAAATAAAATATATATATATATATATATTTCTTTTTTGTCAGTATGCTTAGGTATATTAAAGACAGTTTTACGGTAATCTGACCGGCCAGTCCGACACTGGCTTCGTCGTTGTCAACAACACTCTTCCTTAGGAATGACATATACATACATACCTAAATACCAATCTTGAGAAGTAAGGCTACTCAAAACCACAAAGGTGAAAGCTAATTCGTAGACTACTCATCCAATCCATCACTGTGTGACTCCGTGTGGATTAGCTTGAGAGAAAGAGAGAAAGACAGAGGGAGGGGAAGAACGAATAGGGGTATGTGCGTGTAACGTCTTTTAACATCATTGGAAGCGGAATTGAGTAGCAGTCGAATATGCTAGAAGAAACAAAGAATTCAAAGTGAGTAGCCAGAGAAAAACGCTTATCAGTCAACAGATTTTCTTGTAATGGTTTCTGAAATTGGACATCGTTTTATATTTTGTAGAATTGGATACCAAAAATGTTTCACACCTGCAACATAATAGCTTAATCGATAATCAAGTTTTCAGCCTCCTTTAGCTACAAGACATCACGCTGATGTATCAAATAGTTCAACATATATATTGATCAACATAATTACTATTTCAGTGAAGAAAAAATGAAGTTTTAATAATATATAGCTAGCCGGAGAAAAACAATAAAAACAGCGCGGCTGAAGAAAAGTCATCAAAATATATACAAAAGAGGAGAATAACATATATACAAGTTATGTATAGATATGTATATGGCTGGAGAGTTCGAAATGTAACAGTTATAATTACCTGACTTGGTACAATTCAAAGTAACTTGATGCGACCGATAGTTCAAAGAAATTCAGACAGATGTAGTAGACATGAAAAGGAAAGTAGATTAACACCAGCATGGTTATTGGAAAAAGTTGACAAATACATTTACACAGACTTACACCCCCAAACACCGACATATATGTATGCATATTTATGTGTATGTATGTATGTGCGTATCAATAATTGTATGCGTAGAGACATATACACGCATGCACACACACATATATGTATGCATATATGTATGTATATAGATACGTATATATATATGTGTATATATATATATATATATATATAT
>NC_068985.1:99746443-99747129 GCF_001194135.2 Octopus bimaculoides | reverse complement strand
TATATATATATATATATAAATATATGTATGTATATATATATATATAGATATATATGTATATATGTGTATGCGTGTGTGTGTGTGTATGTGTGTGTGTGTGTGTGTGTGGTTGTCTACTCCTTATACAGAGTTTGACCATCTCCTGTATCTACACCTCACCACCATCATGGCATCTGATGCGGCTTTTTAAACCAGGCTATGTTCTAGCAAGACAGCCACATAGATTGCCCCTCTGATTTCGTCTACCAAGAGATAAGTTCTGCTCTTCGTGTCTAAGTGTGTATTTACAAAACGAAATACCTTTCGTTTTGTAATTCACAGAAATTCACTTCTGCAATACCAAGTCCCGTGTTCGATTCCACAAGACATTGTAACCATAGACTACTGTTCACCGAAGTTGTGTAACCGTATCCGCCACTGAATTACCTTAAAGTCATCGATAAGCTTAACTCAGTTGATCGAAAAGGTGAATAGTTATAATCTATAACGACGGAGTTCTATTTCATATGCTGTATACATATCATTATATATAACGATAAATAACAATTCATATATGTATGCAGATACGCATATATACACATGCATACTCACGCAAACATGCATACATGTATACATTCAAACACACACACACACACATATACATATATATATATATACATATATATATATACATATATATATATATA
>NC_068985.1:99742816-99746260 GCF_001194135.2 Octopus bimaculoides | reverse complement strand
TATATGCATATACCTCTATATATATATGTGTACATATATATGCATATATATATATATATATATATATATACATGTGTTCAATTACGTATTCTAGTCAAAGGACTGCATCGATGCTGAGCAGTAAATTACTTATAGATATAATGGTTCTCGACTATATTTGTACACAGAGTTTTCACAATTTACATCAACAAAATCACCATCAATCAAAGACTGTTGGAACAAAATTGAAAATAGTATCAACTAAAGTGTTAATAGACAAAAGGTCACTAAAGGACTATGTATGAAACTTTTCTAAATCTGTACAACGGATACAGTCGTTCGTCGGTTCGTTCAAAGGCCTCAGCTTTTTATACCTATCTATCGCATATAATGAATTAAACATTAAGGAGTTCTGTAGCGTTTCTTTCGTTTCGGAGAATAATGTTTCCCACTTTAGTATCTACTAGTAGTCACATGATATATAACTGAATATATTTCGCACAAACATCAAAATCGATACGATAAGTGATATAAGGCGAAGCGCTTGATCAAAAGATTAATCGCTATCAAATTGTGTCTGAAATATAATATATACCATAGCTACGTACATACAATGTTTATGTATGTAAGAAGGTATAAATGAATGTATGGATATGTGTATCAAAGCAAGTGTGCATTATATGTGTTTCATTGTGCGCATTTATATATTTTAATATATGTGCGTGTATACGAACATATATGAATATATAATGTGTTTACGTGCGCCCGCGTCCGCGTGTTTATACTTCAAACTTATCTGTGTGAATATGGAATAAGCCTGGGCATGTGACTGTTTGTGTGAGTGCGTATGCGTATGTGTGTGTGTGTATGTGTGTGTGTGTGTGTGTGCGTGTGTGTGTGTGTGTGTGTGCTTGTCTATGCGTTTGTGTGGTCTGCGCTTGTTCTAGTAATATCTTTCCACCTGCTTTCAGATGTTATGAATAAATATAGTTCGAAAAAAGAAAAATATTTGTATAAACACATTCCCTTCCTTTAAGATTGATAGCCCTTACATGGCAGACCTGAATTGCTTTGGTTTTGTTCTTTCAGATGCTAACATTGGACATCATGCAAAAAAAAAAAAAAAAAAAATTGTTGAACATCATAGAATATACATTATATTTGAAATGAACGGGGAAACAATATATCGACAATTACGGGGCGTGTGGGTGTATGGAGTTACAATTATATAGAAAAACAAAGGAATGTTGGTGTCAGAGTTAAGAATAAAGAAAAGGAATTGTAGATGTAAGATGAAAGAATGTGTATGAATAGTATAGATGATAAAAATACATGAAGCAATTAAAATATTCACGCAATTTTGTGGTGTGTTCATGTGAAGCTACTATTTTTTAGTCCATTTCGGGGTCTCCTGCAGTTATTTATAATTCAAGATTTCTTCTGTAATATTAATATTGAGAACTTCATTTTGTAGGATTTGTTACAATTGATCTTGTCTTTGCTCTGAGTAACATTAGATCCGTCAATATTTTTGAATTCGAAGTCATAGCCGGAAAGTTTCAGCTGGCAAAAGTTTTCGATAGTACCGTTACTTTTCTTGTTTGAGAGATGTAAACCATTGTGTGATAAAAGAACAATAGATTAAACATTGCCTCCATCGTTCAAATGCGTTTTCTTTGTAGTATTTATAGGAATGGATTTACAGAATTGATCTCTGATGATAAATCATGCATTTTCCAAGATTTCTCTGGCGCCTTTGTATATTTGCCATATGCATGTGCATGTGGCTTCAGTTGTGTTAATTGGTGAGTGCATGTGGGGCTGTCTGCCGGCGATCCCCCCAATATTTAATGAGGTAGAGCGGCGGGATAGCACGCCGGGCGAAATGCTCAACGATATTTCGTCCGCCGGTACGTTCTGAGTTCAAATTTCCACGAGGTCGACTCCACCTTTCATCCTATCGAGGTCGATTAAATTAGTACCAGTTACGCAATGGGGTTGATGTCATCGACTTAATCCATTTGACTATCCTTGCTTGTCTCCTCTATGTTTAGCCCCGTGTGAGCAATAAAGAAATAAATATATAATGAAGCAAATCATGAGTGGATGTCATTGGCAGAGGCGGGAGAATATAGATGGTTAGCTTGTCATTCCTATGAAATAAAGGTTCATACAAAACTCAACTCAAATATGAACGTATACTATCAAAGTGATGGCATTTCAATATCTGCTTCTCCATCCGACTCATTCTAAATGTTTGAAAGATACAAATTGAGTGTAAGAACAAGATTATGTATCCGCCCCCTAACTCTCTATACATATGTGTTTGTGTGCGCACGCGTGCGAGTCTATGTGTCTATATTTATGCAAGTGTATGAACAATGCAATCACAAGTTTATAGGACTCAGTATGCCTGTGGTCTAGAATAAAGCAAGAGACGAGAACCGGCAATATTATAAATTGCTGAATGAAAAGGAGTAGGGAAAACGTCATCAAATTCGTTGCCTAATATCGTTTTTGTGATTTGAACGTAGGACGCAGGGATGGGTGCATCTTGCTGGAAATGATCATAGATCCTACCGCCTATGCAGCAACATGCGTTTATTTACTCATGGAATTTTTATATTGAACGTTCTGCGATTTACGGCTACTGCTGGTCGAAGAATTCACAACGTATTATACATATATATATATATATATATATATATATATATATATACATACATACATACATATATACATATATATATATATACATATATACACACACACACATATATATATATTTATAAAACTTCGTCCGAAAAGCGAGACGCTTTGAGCATCACCAATATTCTTACCAGCATATGCCTTTATTCCAAACAGAATAACTAGTCAACCTCAATTGATGCTAACAATTCGCTTCTCACGAGCAATTCTTGGATGGCTGTTGACGTTACTAAGATCCTCTTCCCTTCAACGTAGTTTTGCTTTTGGTCCTGCAAAGTACCAAAGACACACATCCATCATTGGTAAGTTTACAGACTAAGGTATCGACGGCATACATTGCTGCATATTTTACTGGGTTATGAGATCGGTAACTAAGGCACCATGAACTTAAATTTCTAAATATATAATACCTCATGTTCTAACATACATGCCATCAGAATCCATTTTTGTTGAACTGAGATAGAATTCTACGGGATTAAACACTATCAACAATCTTTGATTATCTCTTACGTTCGAATTCTATACTTACAGAGTGCTATATTATACAGAGCGGGAATTATTATTTGACATGTGTGCAGTGAATCGAGGAAGGACAAAAAAAATAATGACGTTCGATATTGGCATGAGAAGAAATACATTTTCGTGTGCCCATACTCAAACACACATTTACATACGTACATGCATGTGTGTGTGTGTGTGTGTGTGTCTGTGTGTGTGTGTGTGCGTACACATCGCCGTGTTAAATAAAATCTAATA
>NC_068985.1:99740006-99742586 GCF_001194135.2 Octopus bimaculoides | reverse complement strand
TATGTATGTATGTATATATATATATGTGTGTATGCATGTGTGTTTGTGTGTCTGTATTTGTCCCCCCACTATCGCTTGACAACCAATGGTGGTGTGTTTACGTCTCCGTAACTTAGCCTAGTGGTTCGGCAAAAAGAGACCGATAGAATAAGTACTAGGCTTACAAAGAATAAATTCTGGGGTCGATGTTCTCCACTGAAACTAATACAACTTAATTCAAAGTACAATATAAGTCCAGTGGACGTAAACTGAATTACGAATGAATACATTATGGAAAGTTTAGCTGTCACCGTGTTAACATATAAGCAATTCGCTTTATAACGTAAACTTAAAAGAGTAAATGTTGTGTCTTATATAGAAAGTAGCTATAATCGTTGATATTTATGCACTATTATAAAGAAAACACCAAATATGGCAGTGAAAATTTATCTAAATTACTTTATTGATTATTTATACGCTTTTACCTTAATCCCATGAAAATGGATTACGTATTTGATGCTGGGGGCGTGCACGTGTGTATATATGTGTATGTATGTACGTACATATATAAGCCAAAACGGGGAAAAATATCGCCCCCTACGTCCTCACTTCTTTATTTCTGTTTCGACTGACGATGAATTTATCTCAGTATTTAATCTTAATTTCTCAGTCGAATTTCGCTTTACAGGTTTCAAAACGATTAAACGTGACTGCAATAAAATTTTACTACCCTTTATATAAAACTGAGGAGTTGAGTTTATGATGACGAACGCAAAGCTTTCATCACCTGCAACTAATCGAAAATAGATACATGTTGGTTAAGAAAATGTTCACATATTTCTACAGATGAATTGTGTAATAAATACCATTTATTATGTAGACAAAAATATTGATTACTCTTCTAAAAATTTTCCTGAACCGTTTTCTTGCACATTAGTGAGAAATAAAATAAAATTCATAAACAAACTAATTATATTCAATAATATAATTTATCGAAACAGCTTTAATGAGAAACGTAATGTCTCACATTTTGTTTATATTTGTATGTTTTGTTTTGTTCAATATATTAGAATATTTCCAATGTATTTATTGAACGTATAGTGTGTAGATGCTTATTGGAAACGTACTTAAATATATGACGCAAATTGTATAATAGCGATTGAGATAAAATATACTATCAAATAATTATCATACTTGTGATATCGAACAAATCTAAAACGGTGGCATTCGAATATTATATTAAACTTCCAGATTTTAACCTATTGATAAGTTATATTGATTAACTATTATCATGATATGACGTAAATATATCGGGTAGACTATCTTATTCACAAAAGAAAAAAAAAACTGTTTATGAATTTTTTTCATTTTTTCATACACAAATGTTTAATGTGTAATTATGTAAAGGTTTAATTGAAAGATTTACCATACTTTAAAACTTACTTAAATTCATTATATGGTTTCAAGTTAAAAGTTAATAATAATAATAATAATAATAATAATAATAATAATAATAATAATAATAATAATAATAATAATAATAATAATGATAATAATAATAATAATAATAATGTTTTGCGTAGAATTGTGTACTATTGGGTACTGTGCAGTACTACTGGGTACTGCACACATTCTACACAAAACACTTTCAATATAGTAAACATAAGAGCACGACAACAAACCACAGCACATACCCAAGGCGCACAGAGCTGCGCTCGGTAGTGAAGTGAAAGCACGTTATAAAAATAAAACTACTGAATAATAATAATAATAATAATAATAATAATAATAATAATAATAATAATAGTAGTAGTGGTGAAAAATCATCTGAGACAATTAGATATTTAATCGATGGATGCTCAAAATTAGCCGCACAAAAACGCCCTGACGTGTGTGCAAGAAGTGTGGGCCAGAATGCTGAAACAAGTGGTATGAGCACCAACATTTACCAGTAGCAGAGAATGATCACATTCTCACATGTGATATACCAATATACACAGACAAAATGTAACAACATAACCGATCAGTTATCATTCTCTTACTGAAGTCCAATTCATGGAGCTTTATCACTGCATCTATACCCGCAAACGAAAATATTGGTAAGACAGAGGACGAGAAAACGGTGAGGTACTAAAAGCTGGTTCTGAAAGTGAAAAAGGAGCCATTCAGCTATAACACTGGGCGCGGTACCTATTGTGATCGGTGCACTTCGAACCATATCACAAAAAGCTGTATTCTGGCATCAAGAACTGGAAACGACAACCTTCTTAGGAAGTATTCAGATGCCAGATTTGGAACAGCTCATGTGTTGGAGAAGTTTTGCGTCAGTAAGCAGCGAGTTGGAGTTTACATAGGCACAGAATCTCAGTAAAGTGAAAATAATAATAACAATAATAATAATAATAATAATAATAATAATAATAATAATAATAATAATAATAATAATAATAATAATAACACTATGGAATAACAACAGAAAAAAGATGGTATAAACACACGCCAGAAAAGGTCACAGAAAACGAGAAAGCAACCATATTCTGGGATATGCCAATACAGACAGATAGAGAAATTAAGGCAAATAGACCAGATATAGTTGTCAAA
>NC_068985.1:99738176-99739409 GCF_001194135.2 Octopus bimaculoides | reverse complement strand
AAGAAGAAGAAGAAGAAGAAGAAGAAGAAGAAGAAGAAGAAGAAGAAGAAGAAGAAGAAGAAGAAGAAGAAGAAGAAGAAGAAGAAGAAGAAGAAGAAGAAGAAGAAGAAGAGTTAATTTGAAGCTAATTTGCTTCGATCTAACTGTAAAGACTGTATATTCGGAAAAGAGGCCAGAAATAACAACTACATCCGCTTCATACTATGAAAAAAATGTACACTTTTGTTAAAATGCTCCTAGTTTTACAACTAACGGAAAAGACATAGACTTGACTACTCAGCTTTTGGTTATATAACAGCCCAATTAGGATTACAGTCGTTCCGGTCCATAAAAACTCATTTTATTCATAAATGCAAATGTGACTTAAATTTGCTATTCACTCTTCTAAAGCAATTATAACGTCATCTGCATCGGGTCCTATAAAATTGATTATATATGAGAAGGATCAAAAGTCTAATGGCTTCATTTAATCAATGGATGTCGTTATTTCAATGAATTTTTCTATAGCCAGAGCCTGACGTTGAGTGAAGTAATAAATATAATTCTTGTTTCTGTATATGATTCAATAAATCCCGCCCTCAAAATTTATTTGTAATATTTTATAAGTCTGATCAAACTTGAACATATATACACTGGAATACGCAGAAAATTAAGTACTGACGAGTTATAGGTGTGACTTTCATGAAATTCGGTTTCAATCTCGGTGATTTATGTGATAACAACAAAGAAATTACGCGGTAGCTTGGATATTTTTGCTGCTCTTTGCCAGCATGTGACCAAAAATCATTTATGATTGAAATGCTGTGAATGGAGAAAGTGTACGAAGTAAGACGAATGCATACATGCTTACATAGAAATACACATAATTGGACATGTTCACATAATCCTGACGTATGTACGTTCCTACATACGTACATACTTATATTCATAAATACATACACATATGCAAACAGGTATAGATACACCAGCTCCTTCTGTATGACTGACAGCGAATAACGAAAGATTGAAGCACACACATACATACAACACATGCTCGCACACACACGCACACGCACGCACACACACACACACGCACACACACACACACACACGCACACACACACACACAGATATATATATATATATATATATATATATATATATATACAGACACATACATACTTACGCTCATACACACAGGAATGCATGTAAATACAGATATGTTGAGGCTGCTAGGTAAGAAATTTGCTTCCT
>NC_068985.1:99731110-99738166 GCF_001194135.2 Octopus bimaculoides | reverse complement strand
TGTGTGTGAGTGTGTGTGTGTGTGTGTGCGCGCGCGCGTCTGTGTGTGTGTGTTTGTGCCGGTGTTTGTCCGCCATAACTTCTAGTGTAGGTCTGTTTATGTCCATGTAATTTAGCGATTCGGCAACACAGATCGGTAGAATAAGTACGAGAAGTATGCCAAAAAAAAAAAAAAGAAAGACCAAAGTACTGGGATTGATTCTATCGATCCAAAAATTCGTCAAGGCGGTGCCCCAGCCTGACCGCTGTCTAATGAGTGGAGCAAGTGAAAGATTAAACATAAAAAGATGTGTTTCTTGTATGATCCTTCTCTATGTGCAAATTAAAGACCACAAAACTTTAACATATAACGTAGTTTAGTTTTGGTTAGACCCACAGCAACTATTAACATTCTCTGAAGCTGAAGTGGGACTCAGACTTTTCTTCTGTTCACTTTTCTATTTATAATAGTTCGCCTGTCGTGAAAACAACTGAAAAAATTGGCACCAATTATTTCTCAGAAACTACCGTGCATCTCGGCCACTTACGTGCTGTGTGTTCTCTAGGCATTTTCTGATTCTATGTAAGTTGTCTATGCTCTGTGCACCTATTTACATTCCCGCTGCCTCCATTTCAGAGAGTGTTATTTTGTCTCTCATCAAACACCTGTTGTCCAACACTACCATGGCGACTTGTTGTATGACCTTTACAGACTCATTTACGATGCGTTAAAATTTCTTCGTCATATCTCTGCACCGTGATGCGTCATAAAGTTGTATAAATCGGAAGAAAAGCAATAAATATACACTGCTATAATTCTCAATTTTCTTATTTCTTTATTTATCATTTGTGGCTCTTTTATACTTTTACCTCTCTTGTTCCTTTATTGTTTTTTTTTTTGTTTTTTACAATTTTAATTACGATCAACTTTAGTCACGTTGCTTTGTGATAGAATATATTTCATCTACTCTGTTGAGGCTGTTGCGCGTGAAAGTAATATACATATATACATATATGTGTGTATGTATGTATGTATGTATATATATATATATATATATATATATATATATATATATATATATATATATATATAATATAATATAACATATATGTATTCATGTATGTATGCACGAATGTATGAATAAGTAGATTTGATTTGTTTACACAAGTGTGCACACTCTTTGCATTTGTATGCATGTCTGTGATTTTTGGGTCAACAGTGAATGCATAATTCTGTTCATGTATATAAATATCTCTCTCTCTCTTTCTTGCTCTGCCCCTCTCTCTTATACATGTATGCATATACATGTGTATGTATGTATATATGTATGTATATACCATTTTTTGCGTCAAATATCTGACTATCCATAAATATAATGGTATTGAATTGAGACATACTGGTCGATATGATCTAATAAGAATAATAGTGAAAAGCTTCCCAGAATAGCCGTAATCCATTAAGTGACACCAACAGCAGAATACGAGAATAAAAGAATAACACATGACATTACACAGCTATCTGAATGAAATAAATAGGAATGGTATATAAACAAAACTTATCAATGACGTTCGTTTTTCTAAAACGAATATTCACAGTGCTGCAACTTCTTACTTATTTGAGCTCACCTTATCGGCATAACAAAACTGAAGATTTGTCTGTGTATAAATTCAGAATCAATGAAAATAAATCATATTTATTGATAAACCCAGACAAGGGAAGAAATGGTATCGAGAAGAAAATTCGTTTAGTAAAGAAATAACTAAATCTTCATAACGTGAACCGGTGATATAATCAAGGATTATTGTCTAGACTGGCAGCTATCTGATAATAAATAAATTCTTTCGCGTTAAATATGAAATATTCTGAATGATGTTTCTCTTCAGATAGCGTTCTTTATAGAACTTAGTGACAGAGAAAAACTGAAAAACTTTGTTTTTTTTTTGTTTTTGTTTTTTACTTTAAGAAATAATCTCTTTCTGACACAGAGTTTTTATTTTGCAACTTTAGATTTCAGTAGTTTGGCTTTATTTGGAATAGAAACACTATGGAATGCATATATGAACATGAATCAAGTATTCAATAGAAGTATTTAGGCAACTATGACAACCATGAATTTCAGTTTGTAACGTGTATATATGCATGAGTTATCTATATATAGGTATATAATAAAATAAGTATTCAGATAGAATCAGGTACTTGAAGAGATATGCACCAGGTAGAGTTGGATAAACATGTGGTTCCTGCCTATGGTTGGTAAGTATCAAATAGGACATTCCGGTGGCGGACACAGAGAAAAACAACTCTATGAGTATTTGGCACCTAGGGGATGTTCCTAATCACGCGTTACTTTGAATGGTACGTTGTGACTATACTCTAGGTTGTCCGACAAGTCGTAAATCCCTTTGATGTGTTATAATCAGATGAATAATAATATACGATGGATAATAGTCAGCATATTGCAGCTGTTTCTTACGTATCGTTTTAACAGGAAAACGAGAAAATTATTCTATTACAAAAAAAAAAACCTAATCATAAGATGAAACATAATTTTACGCAGAAAAGAATATCCCAAGAATTAAGCAGGGATGTGGCTGAAGTCTGTCGAAGCTGACTATGAAATGGGAGAGTGACCAACAAAGTTGTCCGTTGAGGTTAAGGATATATTTCCCGAAAACATGTTATATCATATCTTAGCTATATCATCCGGGTGAGATTCGAATCAGCTAGACAAGTTATTAGGTAGGCTAAAGTGGGATGTAGGTAACATTTCATTACAGTAGGCTTATAGCTGTGGGTAGCAAGGAGCGGTCCTAATATAAATTAAAGATTAAAAAAAATAAAGGAACAATAAATCAAAAGTTAGGATGAAGAAAAATAAATGTATACAAGCTTATTAGATAGAGTCTATACTTCCTTCATTTTTAGGTAAAATCTGTCAATATCACTCCTTGGAAGATTCCAGTTAATGTCAGTGTCTTGTTACATTTGGAAACTGTGGAGTGGATTTCCTTTGCTGTCTAGGGATATGACCCACAAGTTGGTCACTGCACAGGCACGACAAATTCATTGTGGGATACTGTCTTGTTGTATTTCCGACTACTATGTTTCTAAACGTGGTGTAACATTTTCAGATCAGTGTATTTATAGTCACTGCACCTCTATAAGATATATTTTACTGTATAGAAATATATAGCATGCTTTGTGTGGAGCAGGAGGGTTAACGAGTGCAAACACATCTTTTATAGCAAACGGTTCTTATATCTTTATACATATTTTATCCTGGCCGATCGTAGCAATCTTGTTATAGATCTTCAGGTGAAGCACAAAGAAATTAAGGGTCACATTGGGCTTTCTTGTATTTGTACAACCTAACATACAGCGATTTTATTTTGCTTTCCTTCAATGACTTTTGTGAACACTGCATGTGACTTTTGTTAATTTTGCATAAAATATAGTTAGTGAGGTGTAAAACCATTATTCTTCTTACATTCTATTATCGTCGTTAACCATCCAATATGGCGACGCAGATTGTTGATGTTTACTTCAAGTTTTGTTTCCCATCAGGGTTCCGTATTTTTCGTAATTTCATAAGCACGTTTACTGCAGTTTTCTTTCTAGCGCTTCGTTAATAGTAATAACAGTTGTATATATGACGGTATTAATTGTGCAGTAATTAATATCACACGTTTCCATTTGTTCTCCACCACCAACAACACCGATATATCATTCAGCACAAGAGCAGCTGGTTTTTTTCTTTTACTCTTGGAACCTTTGAATTTTTTTTTCTTCCTTTGACGAATTGTAGTTTCAAAAGGATCTTAAATAGAATACATTACACAGTCATCTCTGTAGCATCATGTGGAGATACCTGAGCACTCAGTAATAATGGAAGTGTTTTTTTTTCTCGTTATATACGATTTCTCATGTAAAAGTTGGGCTGATTCACCGACGTCTAAGATGATCGAGTTTTGGAACGGTAATCACTCTCTGCGATGAACAATTGCTATTATTTTTCAAAGATGCTTGCTATCAAAGCTGTTTTGCTGTGAAATAGTTTCAGTAGTAGTGAGCTTTATCCCGTTAATGTTATCAGCTTCATATATTCTATAGTTGGGCCATCATGAGCTATATCATTGCAATGAAGTGTGTCTTCATTTGATTAAGAAAACCAAGTAAAACGAGGAGAGTACTTACGTTGCTGTAAATAACCAACCGCGGTTGTAGTAATACAATTGTTGGTAACATTGTTGATATTATTTTGGTCAGCCATGATAGTATTAGTGAGATTCCATGTCGTTTATGATACATTGTATAATGCTTGCTCAAAGTTAGGTAGATAAGTGAAACGTGCGATATACTTATATCAGAAGAAATAAACTAGTAACTGATTTAGGCTGGAGGAGTCGAAATAATTCTTTAAGACTGCATATCTGACGCTGAAAAAGTCACATAACGTATGCAGTTATATTCATGCATATGGATGCACGTATATATACATATCTCTGACTGTCTGTCCGTCTCTATAAATATAAATAAATGTGTGTGTGTATGTGTGTGCGTGTGTGTGTGTGTGTGTGTGTGTGTGTGTGTGTGTGTGTGTGTGTGTGTGTGTGTGTGTGTGTGTGTGTGTGTGTGTGTGTGTGTGTGTGTCAATATGAAGGTATGCGCTTGTGCATATGTATATGAATATAGATATCTAAAATTTACAGAGTAGCGATAAGCATCAAAGATCTATACTTGAATATAATGCATGTTTTAATACAGTACAACCGTAAGTTTCATCATTTCAAGATCTTCATGTTTCACGTTTCCGATCAACAGGCTCATATGATGCATTTGCTTTCTTTTGAATAATATGTTGCTATTGTTGCTGCTAGAATATATTTTTGTATATAGAAAATATTACGAAAGAACACTTATCTTTATGATCTCTTTTAAATCGTGTAATCGACAAGTGCAAATGTATCTCTTTGAAACTCATAGTTTCCTATTTTATTCCAGTCTCTCATGGTAATACTCGAAATGTTTTCAATTAATACAAAGCAACACACTGTAAAAATATCATAAAGCTAAAGTGTTCAATAAATATTTTAAAGCAACATTTTGTAGGTATTTTGAATATACTTGAAGACCAAAGTCCTTATTTAACGAGACATGTCGAAATGTAAAAGGTCGGTTGGAAGGCAAAACATATATAGTTCCGATCATATAACGAACGCTTTCAAAACTGCGTTCTTCTCGTCAAGACGTCACTCTGCTAAAACGAAGTTCTAAATATTTTGCTCGAGACAAGCTCATACACCATTTTCTGAAATCTTGCTTTCCAGCCACTCAGTCCCGCAACTGATTGAAATAAAAACGCTCAAATACAACTAAGATTTCTCACTCGTGAACCCATTACGTGTAAACCGCAAGGTAACTGGTTAAAATAAAGGTGGGATCTATACCAGTAATATCGGTCCACCCGGCAAACTGAGGCGTTTAAGGTGCATGCTGATTGGTCAAAAACTATAATCGATTAAATCAGCTTGTCGGAGCCTTCTAAAAGGTATAAAAATGATGACGTTAGTCCTTTTACTACAGTTGTCATGAACTGAACTGTCATTTTGAAATCAGTTGATTACTAGAAACGCCTTAATGTGCTAATTGAACTTTATGAACATTGCAAAATATTTTTTTAATGGTTAACACACTTCAACATTGTAAAAAAATATTTTTTTTTTAAATACAATAATAAAAATGTGAAAATGAGGCCATGCAGCAATTTTTTTCAACTGATGTGTGTGTGTGTGTACCTGTGTGTGTCTTTGTGTGTGTGCGTGTATGTTTATATGTAAAAATATATGAATATATATGTATATATGTATGTATATAAATATATGTGCGTATGTATGTGTTTACCTCTGTATGTGTTTTGTGTGTATGTGTGTTTGTGTGTGTGTTCATGCGTGTCTTTGATTGTGCGTTTATGGAAATCTAAGTGGAATTAGAGTTTCATCTCTTACCTCGATCTTCATCTCATTGTTTCCAGGAAGAACTCGTAGAACTGATTTAGGTGGCATACTTTTATTCGTTGGCATCGGCCAGGTTTCTTGTTTGTGTATTTTCATTGATTTGCTTCTTGAGAGGATGTATAGATACTTGTTCTACTTCCACACACGTGACTTCATTTTTTTCCTTCTGTTTGTGACGTGCGTAGATTGCATAGCTATGCGTTTCTAAAGTTCCTTAATACGTTATCTTTCATATCATCGCATTATATCTCTAAATATTAAATTTATGGTAGGACTGATATATTGTTTTATCCTTGTTGATGTTTAAGGAACTTTACTGTGTGGTTGATTCGTGATTGGTAATTTTCTGGTGAAACTTAAGGAAGATATTTATGTTGGATTTTGTGATTCTATAAGTGACATTTCATCCTAAATTATTTTGCTATAATGTTTTCAATTCTCATGGTGTTTTTCATGAGTGGCTTCCAGTTGGTTAATATTATTATTATTATTATTATTATTATTATTATTATTATTATTATTATTATTATTATTATTATTATTATTATGTGGGAAATCAGATTAGTTTCGTAATTTGAATTTATTTTGGCGTTTGCTGTGTCATACGACTTCATTCCAATTAGTTAGAGAGTGGGTGTTATTTGATTGTGATGTTGAACGTCTGTAATGGATACAGTATAGATTCTAGAACCATTATTGTGTAACATTTCGCATTACGCCTTACTTTTTAATTCTGGTTGTGTGGTTTTCATTTAAATTCGGATAGTTAAGCAGAGAAGCTGGATGTTTAGCATGTGTCCTGTTATTTGTATATGTATCGTATTTAGCGATCTATCTTCAGCAGAGTTAATAAACCGTTATATTCTTCTTGCGTCCATGCTATGCACTTGTTTCGATGCAATTTCAAAAATAGACATACGTATGCACACATATTTATATAAGTATACATGTACACACACACATATATATATATATATATATGTGTGTGTGTGTGTGTGTGTGTGTGTGTGTGTGTGTGTGTGTCTATATATATATATATACATATATATATATACATATATAT
>NC_068985.1:99728864-99730722 GCF_001194135.2 Octopus bimaculoides | reverse complement strand
TATATATATATATAGAGAGAGAGAGAGAGAGAGAGAGAGAGAGAGGGAAAGATGTTTTTGTATGCATATCAGTACCAATACATTAACATTTTTTGTTATAGTAATGTTTAAACATATTTTTTTACGACTATAATAACAGCTAATTAGATAAAGGGCTTGCTACTTTTGCTTGATGTATATCTTAATAGCGAAGAATTTTGTAATATGTTAAAATATATTATTTGCCTGAGCTACAGTATTCCACATGAATAGCTGATAAATATAGTGAATCATAGATGTCAAAGCTCATATACAGTTATATCTACTTGTACAACGATATAGTGACCTTCTTGTTATAATATTATGTCACAACACAGTTGCGAAATATCCAAACACAGTGGAGTTATCTACATGCATTAAAAAAAATGAAGAACATAATTGAGATTGAAATACTTCGGGAGAAAACGAATATTTTTCAATGTAATCAATATTTCCAAGCTTAAAGGCATAGGTGTAGTGTTAGTGTTATGAACTCATTTCAGATTTATGGCTTCAGTAATATTAGAAAATCAATGATTCAGCAATAACGGAAATAGGATTCAAAATCACAACTACACTAAATCATATTTTCCAGTTGTCATAATATATCATAATGCCGGCGTACAATTTATTCATATTTGCTTCTTACTAAGGGACAAAGCGACATGTTCTCTAGGTGAGGAGGGGATAGAAAATGGCATCAACCTTGTGAGGATGAAATTCGATGTCGATTTTGTTGGGATTTTAACAATGCAAGTAATGGAACTTAAATGCTACGTTGCATTTTGTCCAAATCTTTATGACACATGGTTTGTAATGTTAGGAATCTAACTGTCATAAACTGCCTTCTTAAAAGTGAAACCAATAACAACAAAGTTGAAGATCGATATTAAAAATATTCATTGTTCTATGCTTGGCCACACTAAAAACGTTATACAAACACGTGTAGAATTATTATTTACTTCTGCAGCAAACCCGTTATAATATATATAGTGTAACACGCTCGCCTCATAAATAACCGGCTCGAACTCTGTACCACACATTACTTCCTCTTCTATCAAACTCCGTTCTTATTTCTACCATGTTTCTTCAATAACTGTCCAGATGCTGATAGGATTTAGAGGAAACACTCGATTCAAAATACACACAGTGCTACACTGTGCTTCTCTGACATAGAAGCGCAAGTTGATGTCATTCCCAGAACAGCTGTCAAATATCTCCACAAACTTGATAATTGTAGAGCAGCAAGAAAGGAGCTACATCGTTGACCAGTCAATAGCAAGCAGTGAGATTGTGGAGAGATCACTAACATTTTGTGGACCCTGTTATGTTTTCCAATGCGTCCAGATTTGCTGTATTTTCTGATAGTGGTTAAGTGTGGGTCTGTATAATCTGTGATGAAGAATTTGACGTGAAAAGATTGCAAACAAGAATGAAACATGGCAGCTACTCTGTGATGGCCTGGGAAGAAATTTGGGGCAATGGTCAAACAGAGCTAGTGGAGTGTGAGGGAAACCTTAAGTCAGATAAATATATGTCCCTATTGCAGAAATAACGCCTTCCAATCTTCTACAGTGGTGAAATGATTAAGAAAGACTCTTTATGGAAGAGGAGACTCCATATCTCACTATATCTGTACCGCTCTATAATATTTTTAATCACCTTTTAATCGCAGTTTATTTATTTATGTTATTATATTATATTTTTTAATCGATTTTATTCTCATGTATAAAATTTTTACTTCTTTGCTACTTTGGTTTTGTGGTTTATGCTGTACTTCCTATATGTGGTCATTGGTGGGTTGTGACTTTTTGAGTCGACGACCTAATGGTTTTATTCT
>NC_068985.1:99725176-99725698 GCF_001194135.2 Octopus bimaculoides | reverse complement strand
ATATATATATATATATATATACATACATATATATACATACATACAAATTTTAATGTCAAATTCATCAAAAATATTCACATCTACTTACGTTATACAGTATTAACCAGCGTAGGATATTTGTGATTAATTGATATGTAAAGCAATTTATAGTTATAGAGTAAAATAATAACTTATTATACCTAAGTTTATTGTCAGTTAATAATTATATTTATTTTTGAAATTGGTATAATTATGACTTATGCGTAATAACACTTGATACTACATAGTCTGGAAAAGGTAGCCTTCTGTGAAATGCGCTATAATATATTAGATTTACAATTCTTTGTCTACTTATTATTATGAGCATATATACGCTTAAGCGTGTATGGGTGGGGCTTTTAGTGTATATTCCGATGTTTTCATGAATAAAATTGATTGTATAAACATCAAAGAAAGCCACACTTTAATTATGTAGTGCATAATTATAAATTTCAAATGTATCATGTTATTGTAATCCGGGCTGGAAATATTTGCCTATATATA
>NC_068985.1:99722275-99722981 GCF_001194135.2 Octopus bimaculoides | reverse complement strand
ATATATGTATATATATATGTATATATATATGTATATATGTGTGTATGTGTTTACATCTATGTATGTATATATATGTGTGTGTGTGTTTACATGTACATATGTAAATATATAGTTGTTTGTATGTATGCATGTATGTGTGTATGTATGTATGTATGTATGTATGTTTGTATGCGTGTATATGTGTATGTATACATGAATGTATATACGTATTGTTTTCTTCTGTGCATCACGAAGTATATTTCTTTGATAGTTTCATAGTATATCACTCAGCAAGAAAACCGCAATTAAGGTATAAGAGTTAGTGATATCCATGCTAATATAAAGGGAAATATTATGAAGAAATAATCCGTTTTGCCGATAAGCCGGGATTATATATCTGACCCTGTCAATGTATGCTGACATACCGACTTCGAGAACCTAACATTCGTGCGGATTACGTATACTTCCTATATTTCCATAATTATTCTTTCATCTTATATTTGTGAGTGCATATGCGTGTACGCTTGTATAGACACGCATACAAACAATTGAGAAGTTGATACACATAGACACACAAACACACACATATAAATATATAGAGATAGATAAATAGATATGTGCATAGAAAAAAAAAATATATATATGTATATGTATATATAAATATATATTTATATATGCACACACACATATATATGGACATATATATATATATATATATATATATATG
>NC_068985.1:99720337-99721280 GCF_001194135.2 Octopus bimaculoides | reverse complement strand
TGTGTGTGTGTGTGTGTGTGTGTCTGTGTGTCTGTGTGTGTCTGTCTGTGTGTGTGTGCGGGTGTGTGTGTGTGCGTGTGTGTGTGTGTGTGTATGTGTATGTGTGTATGTGTGTGATTTGTGTGTGTGTATACATATACAAGTTTGGGCTGAAAAGTTCATAGACCAATCATGAAAGAAGGATGCTAGTGCTTTGAAATCGTTCATGCATTAATTTCAACCTTACTTATTAATAATTGCACTGTTTGTTTCCAGGCAATCTTACCTGACTGTTCGAAGAATATTTAAAAAATCATTTGGTAGTAACACCAGATACGACGTAATCATCTAGCAAAGTATTTTATTTCATATTGGGGAACAGATGGTTGTCTTATGGACCTGAATCAGGAGAGTAGTGACGGTCGTCAACCAGTTGAATGTCAGTCAAGCAGTGCAGCGAACGAAACCAACGACTTGTGTGCTGGAGCACTGTCCTCAAGAACTATATCATCATCATCCGGCGTTTTAAATCCTGGTTTTGTCCGCGTTAATCGGGGTGGCCGGATCTACCTGAATACCACAGGATCCGAGGGTGGCAGGTGTAGCCCACCCCAATCTTTGAGCTGATTGATGTCCATTCTCCTTTCCTATTATGAGGCATTTTTGGAGCTGGACTCTCTACGGGGAGCATGCACTTGCTTATCCCCAAACTCAGTTTCTAGACATGAGTGGTCCCGAAACCATAACCTCTACCACGATTTTTAAGAAATGTGGTGGAAAACTAGCTCAGAAAGGCAGGGACGCTACTCCCTGTGACCCCTTTCGGACCCCGCTACTTTTCGTAAATTTTCCTGGCCTGATAACATTTTGTAAGTGCCGCTGTATGTTGGCAGAATAATCTCCATTGATATCACCCTTTTAAAAATATTCAATAAACACAATGCCCTCTACGCCCCCCCCCCCC
>NC_068985.1:99718308-99720327 GCF_001194135.2 Octopus bimaculoides | reverse complement strand
CTCAGAAAGGCAGGGACGCTACTCCCTGTGACCCCTTTCGGACCCCGCTACTTTTCGTAAATTTTCCTGGCCTGATAACATTTTGTAAGTGCCGCTGTATGTTGGCAGAATAATCTCAACTTCCTTACAGGATATGCTTATAGTATATCCTTTGAGATATTGGCCCTGGCATTAACGCAAAACCATATCCGTGAAATGTTTTCGCTCTTTCCTTTGCCTCTTTCTTGAAGTAAGTATAAACGGAATATGTGTCTTTAAACGTTTCTTTTCTTAAATGTTGTGTTTCACATATGGTTGTGATATGGAGAAAGAAAAAGGGAACTCGTTTTGGAATAATTGTACATCATCCTCGTCTTTTATGAAAATTTAAATATAGACATATTCTTAAGGCATATGTTCCAAGGATGTAGAATAAGTTTGGACAGTGTGAAAGGTCAGCCACAACGTGTGGTTTCCAAGTCAGCCATGGGATGGAAGCTTCCGATCTTTAACATAGTTTCTGGAGCATCTACGATGAGAAATGTTATTCCCAAACAGTACGACATTGACACATTATTTCCGAATCCGACAGTTAATGAAGTTTATAAACAATGTATGATATAACTATAATTATATTATGAAGAAATGCATTTGACATTTCGTATTACATCAAGCAAAAATGATTCCCTTTAAAGGGACAATAAGTTGCTTAAAATTATTAAAACCAGGCCATCAAGCACAATGTTAAATTATGCGCAACTTCCGCGCCTTCTGCCGCAGTCCCTCTCCGTCCTTAAATACTACTAAATTAAAATGTTTCTCTATTTAGCAGCTGAATGTACGAGGGATCGCAGCTAACTCTCCTACACACGTTTGATATTGCATCTGAAAAACGATAAAGGGGACGTCATGTATAGTAGCCCTTCAGCCTTTGTTCTTGGGTATCAGAGCTGATTGAGGCTAAAGAGAAACAGCCGCAGGTATATATTTTTCTTTGCAAGTGGTTACTGAAACGTTTGATTAATAGAGATGTCTACTACTATAATTTGCAACTTTATTAGATCGAACTCTATTAAGAAATATTTGTCATTGAGATACTCTAAATAGTTAACAGCTAAGAACGTTTGATAATCTGTACATAATAACTTTTATAAATACGTCAGTATGTTTAAACTTTTATGCATATTGCACAGAATTGAGTTTATTATATTAAGTACTTTCGATAATTGGCTAGATTTTAATTGTAGCTACGTTTAAATCAGTGTATTTGGTGTTATCGCTCTTAACATCTAAGAAAATGAATTAAATTCTTCTTTATTATAATGTTACCTACAGCTATTATGTACAGTTTATTAGGGGTTGAATGAGATAAATTTAAGTTGGGAAGTACTGCTTCAATTATATGTCAGAATTCGGTGGCTCATTTAGTTACATTACGACATAAATTTAATATGAAACGTTATAGTAACTTAAGAAATAAATTATAAATGTAATATAATAGACTACTGAACGATTAATGTTAGTATTCGGTTAGCTATCTCGAGTGCTTTTATTTTCGTATAGGAATAAATGCTGTTGATACTTCTAGTATTGGTTCTGTATTCTGCCTGCTCATATAAATGACAACATCGGAGAAATTTATGCCATCGACACATTTGCGTTTCAACAGATGAGTTCAAATCACTTTCCGTTAGATATATTCGTTTTTCAAACTCAAATTATTTCTATGAATAAAGAGAAGCTATGTTCGATAACATTCCCATTCATCCTTCTGTCTATCTATCTATCTATCTATCTATCTATCTATCTATCTATCTATCTCTTCTCACGGACGTGCTGTCACATCGGCTGCGAAGGTAAACGTTTATTTGACCTTTTATTGTCCACATTGTGTTGGAATGTTTTAATAATTTTGTTGCGAAGCACCTAGGCTTCATTTGTGTGTATTTTCAAGGGCAGGAATTGGCCCCCAGGGGCAGTTTCGGCCCTAGCAAAATACAAAAATTTCCTTCTTGACATTTCAAAAATGTCGAGAAACAT
>NC_068985.1:99709000-99709598 GCF_001194135.2 Octopus bimaculoides | reverse complement strand
ATATATATATATATATATACATACATATAGACACACACACTTCGTATTCTCCTTACGATGAGAACTTTTCGTGTTCAACTATAATTATTAACAGTCTATATGAATAAAATATATAACCCTATGAAATCAACTATGACAAAATGTATCTAGGAACAGCTGTAATCTGGATATTAACAACAAGCTGATTCATAGCAACCGAACAAATGTCGTTTAATATGACTCGGCGTCTTCTGACATCAGTGGCAGCATATGTGCAGTTTTGTATGTATCTTTCATATACGGTAAGGAGATATTCAGAACTTTGGATCTTTTTTTTTATTATTATTTATCTTTTACTTGCTTTTCTGTTTTCAGTCATTTCACTGCGGCTCTGATGAGGCACCACATGAAAGTTTTTTAGACGAAGAGATTTCCATAGGATTCATTTTTTGACGCCTAGTACTTGTTCCAACGGGTATGTTTGCCGAACCGCTAAGTTATGGGAACGTTAACTCATAACCACATGTTGTCAAGCGGTGTTGTTGAGGGGAATAAATACAGACCCCAGAGACACACACATACACACACACACACACACACACACACACACACACACACA
>NC_068985.1:99707529-99708720 GCF_001194135.2 Octopus bimaculoides | reverse complement strand
AAAACTTCCCAGTTTTCTATCACATCAAATTTTGTTTTGTACATAACAGGTGAGTAGAGAATAGTTATAAAATAACTGGTGAGTGGAGAGATTTGTTTCAATGTTGTACAATGTTATAAAATATATCTGAAACTTCGTACCATCAACCTGTTTGAAACAGTTAACTTTGCATACCCTGCCTTTGTGACCATCGAACAAGTCAGCCTGATTATTTTCATACTTCTATCGGGATTTCCTCAGCAAACTTGAACCATCTTTGACTGCACACCGAAATATCAACAGTCGGATTGATATACCAGAGACATGTTAGTCAGTTATTAACAGCGGATCGATTAATTTTCCATACGTGATAGTTATGACTGGGATTCGCCATCGATGAATTTCTTTTACAGGGTTTAAATTATTCCAGAGAATCCCTGCATTTCTATAGAAGAATTTAAATTAAATCAGAGGTTTTTTTTTTTTTATAATACAATTTTCACTGGCTTATTGAATGCAGTGTTGCTTAAAGCTATAAATAAGCTATTCTTCCCAACTGATAAATCATCGCTAACGGCTTTGCGTTTATCACACTTACATATGTTCATCAAATTCATGAAGATATCTATATGATTTATTCCCATTTGATCATATTATTTGCGTTAACTTAGAAAAACAGGCGTTTAGCAAATACAAAGGCTATGTTCTCATTATAGGGGACAATGAACTGAGAGATGCTCTGTACTTAATTGATCGATCAGTTAGATGTAGCAGACAAATCTACTTCAGATAACGCAATAAAAGCTGATATAGTAATTGGAAGGACACACTGTATAATATAAGTTAAATATGCTATAAAGAAAACAGAATGTTCGTGTTTGCAAGGTTTGGTTTTAGATATGATCGATCGGAGCAAAACACAAACAAGAACAAGCTTATAATAGTAGTAAATCTTGACATGAGAATTATTAATTAAATATTTAATTAATTATTTCATCAATCTAATCAGTTTGTTTACACATATTTCGTCCTCCGTCTCTCTACATACACACACACACACATACACACGCAAACACATATGTGTATGTGTGTGTGTCCGGGACCTATAAGTGATGTGCGTGCAAACATATAACACAAAACAGGCACGTGCATTATATTATACACACAGACACACACACACAGACACACTTATATATATATATATATATATAT
>NC_068985.1:99703049-99707327 GCF_001194135.2 Octopus bimaculoides | reverse complement strand
ATATATATATATATCTACACACACACACACACACATATATATATATATATATATATATATATGTGTCCACATACATACACACACAGACGACGAGATAGAAAACTCGGATGACAACTTGCTATCACTTTATTTCATGTTACATATATTTCAGTATTCGATAATTAAGTAACATCACACTATAAATACTATAAGTGCGGTATATATAATCAAAACTGGGCAGTACTGGCCCAGGGAAGAACACGTAAATAATCAATATAGTCACAAAAAAGACATATACATTTATATATTATATCGCTCTTCCATATTTGGTATGATCTTTTGACATTTATGTTTTCTTTGCCTCAGTCATTTTACGTCAGAAATACTGGAGCACCTTCTCGAAGTCTTTCCTCCTGTTACTTGTTCCATCGTTTTATTTTATCGAAATTTTACGGGAACGCACACAAACCAACACGAATTGTCGAGCGATTGTAAGGGAGAAATATAAAACAAAAACACAAAAAAATTCGGTAAAACGCTCACACACGCTACCACACAACTAACACAAGCACGCACGGACACAGACATACACACATGTCAATGTATATATACATACACACACACACACATCAGCCTTTTCACATGTATCCTTAATAGGGCTTACGTATTAGAACGTGCAACATGCATAGACAAAGATAAATGTCACTCACATATATACACCATACACATGCACATTGTTTGGTCGCAGACACACACATACACTCATGTCTACACACCACGTGACCTAGCACACATCAACTGCTACACGCAACACAAACAAAATCACAAACACACACGTTACACACAACACACACACACATACACTCACAAACATCTGAGTCACGCCTCCCTATTCGCACACACTTACACACTCACACAAAACCATTCTCACATACACACACACACACATGCCCGGAATATGAAACCAGCACGTAGTAATACCGCTATGCATTTCGTGCGGTGTGCTAAAGTTTATTTTCTTCTCTGAGCACAATATTTTTGGGGAGGAGACAGTCGATTAGATTGACCTCAGTACGCAATTGATATTTAATCTATCGACCACGAAAGGATAAGAGGCAAAGTCGACCTTGGCGGAATTTGAACTCGGAACGTAAAGACAGACGAAATACCGCTAAGCATTTTGCCTAGAGTGCTAACGTTTCATATGTCTCTATTTCCCACAAGAGGCTAAACATAGAGGGGACAAACAAGGACAGACAAAGGGATTAAGTCGATTACATCGACCCCAGTGTGTAACTGGTACTTATTTAATCGACCCCGAAAGGATGAAAGGCAAAGTCGACCTCGGCGGAATTTGAACTCAGTACGTAAAGACAAACGAAATACTGCTAAGCGTTTCGCCCGTCGTGATAACGTTTCTGCCAGCTCCTCGCATTGTAATTCTACAATAATTCTATCCACATTTTCATCTCTTTAGGATCTCAGGCTTACCGTCCGCCACTGCTCGGTAATAAATAGTTCAGCGACCGGTTTATTTCTTGCAATAGCTTTGGTTCCCGTAGCATTACTAGTAAATAATGTGCACAGCTCGTTATGGAGTAACTGCATCGCCGTCGTAAATCTGGTTTGGACAGAGAATTTTCCTTCGAAAGAAAGGCCGTTTTAGCAGAACAACTTCTCTTTTACATGACGCATTCGCCGTCAGTATGATAGGAAGTTGTCTGTTTCTGTAGACGACAGATAATTGTTTCATTGATGGATTAGCATTTAAGTGATATGTCATCATAGAGCTATATTTAAGAACCAGTTGCTCATGTCAGTGAAGGGGGCGGTGCGCTTTGACGCCGTCGAATGGTAGGCTTCGAAACAGCGCGCATTCTCTCCTGATGACCCCGTACACTTGCGGTTTCCGATATGCGGAGTTCTTGACTGGTAGCATTTGCATGTGCATGGTGTGTGCAAGACAATTAAACTTAAGAATTCACTCGTTTTTTTCAACAGTATCTGTCTGATAAATTATGGTCTGTTTATTTATGTTTGAACTACTAATTATCAACAAGCTATCCCCTTTCTACTGCACATCTTTTTTATACTATCAATAGTATAGCAATAGTTTATATACATTCAAGTGGATGCATGATTAGGACGTTCCGTCCACGATCTTGCGATCGTGGTTTCATCTCCTGAAGCGAGTATTGTATCGCAATCTTGAACATAATATTCTTTTTTATCACGTTGTCCTGTAATCACTTCAAAATTATAAAGAGATCATCTGTGTAGGTCTTTCGGCGAAAGCTGAACACGGAAAATCTGTTATATATTTATACTCTTTGCTAGCATTTTCATGAATGCCCTAACGTATTTTAAGTCAGAAAATAGATTCTATTACCACTTGTACACATGTGTGTTTATACAAAGTACTATACAACTTACTTCATATATGATTATTTCCGTGCAAATTATTTTTCTTCTCCAATGAATAACATGTTTTTCATAGGACAGCATACAATAGCAGTTACTATCTTATAAATGCAATTTTTAGTTGCAATATTATATACCTAGAACTTGTTTACTTTGGTCTTCGTTAAAATCAGATTTCTACCTACGTTTTCTACCTGCAGGAATGAGCTAGTATTTCGCGTATTTCTCAAGCAAATTCTATAAATCTAATTAAGATCAGTTGAATAAATTTCTCTTCAGCGCAATTATCCTTTTGCTAAATTGGTATGTGACGGATGCGTAAGTCTAAGACGCACATTCTGAAAATGATCTAGTATCAGCACTTTGCGCATCCGATTACGTATAAATGAGCATGAAGCTTGTCGAATTTGGGTTACTCCGAAGAAGGGGATAGTTAAACGTCTTAGATTAGCGACGTAACACAAATCAATCTTCAGAAAATCTGTTGTGCTAACGCCATCGATGTGTGAAGTTCTCCATTGGAAGATTAATTGTGAGCAAGCTTGCGTTTCTAGCGTATATAATAGTAGCACACATGTTGTAGGGATGCATATTGTCATAAGTAAAATCGAACGGCAATATATGGTGTGCATAATTGATCTACATAGTATTTAGTTACTGCAATACTGAAATGCGCTGTGAGCCTATAGGCTAAAAACAAGTTTGTGTGAAGTTAAGATTTCTGTAGCACAGCGACGCAAATTGACAATATTCTATAGTGATTTTCTTTTACGATGTTCTGAAAGAAAAGAGTCGCAAAACATTATATTTTACTTTTTGCTGTTTTCGAACAAAATTTGCTTCCTGAATTGTAACATGACAGCTCGTGGGCAAGTCTGTAAACAAGCGAAGTGTGATACGATGTGTTATTTTACAGTAATAAATAGTTCAGCGACCGTTTTATTTCTTGCAATAGCTTTGGTTCTCGTAGCATTACTAGTAAATAACATGCACAGCTCGTTATGGAGTAGCTGCATCGCCGTCGTAAATCTGGTTTGGACAGAGAATTTTCCTTCGAAAGAAAGGCCGTTTTAGCAGAACAACTTCTCTTTTACATGGCGCATTCGCCGTCAGTATGATAGGAAGTTGTCTGTTTCTGTAGACGACAGATAATTGTTTCATTGATGGATTATCATTTAAGTAATGTTAAATAAAGAAATCACAAATTGAGGTTGAAGCTCATATGAATGGCTCGCCATAAATATGGTTTTATGGTTTAGTTCGTTTTATCACTAAACACAAATATACATGTTTGTACGTGTGTTGTGTTGTGTTGATATATGATCGTTTTGGTGTTTTGCTTTTGCGGGTATCTACCCTGAATGTATGATTGTTAGTATATATGTATATATAGAGAGAAATATTTACCATATCTGTAAATTTCATCAGCGTTTCTATAATTATTTACAGACGATGACGGATCAAATTGCAAACTGCAATCGTTATCCTGTACAATTGTATAGATACAGCTGAAAACAACTATGATGCAGAATATAGTAATAAACCTACCCAAATGGAAAGGCAAGCACAAGTACACACAAGTATACACGCATTCCAAAACGTACAAATACCATTAGATATATCACATATTCTGAATATATTGTCTCCTAATTGTATGTTAGTAATTATGGCTGTAGAGTGGTTATACAAGTCGGTGTATAGTTGTATTGATCTGTGAATGTATAAAAGCTTTCGTGTAATTTACGATATTTTATCGCTTTGTACGCACAAACACACAAGCACACACTCATGTGTATGTAGGTATGTGGTTATGAAACCACGTATATGTGCATTTGTCTAAATAACTACGTATATATATATATATATATATATATATAT
>NC_068985.1:99700762-99701615 GCF_001194135.2 Octopus bimaculoides | reverse complement strand
TATATATATATATATATATATATATATATTAACCTATGAATATTTGTTTATATACACTCACGTGCATACACGCACACACTCACATTTGTACACCGGTTTATCACTTTAGCCAGTTCGTGAGCTAATGTGCTGTAGCTAACTGATTAACGACCGATTTATGAAAAATATAAAATCAATGATAATTTGAAGGTAATGCCAATGATTTCATTTCATGCGGCATGACTTTTTTATGATAAAATTCTAATAAATACTATTGGTGAGTTTGTTATTGCCCTAAAGATTCTGTACAGTTTTAAAAGCTGACTTATCAGAAACAAACATTACTAGAAACGTTTCTGGCAGCGAGTAATGTTTGTTGAATTACTGTAAATGATATTTTGTGGGTTGAGGAAGGCAATACTTAAGGCCTTGTGGGGATGACTTATTTGACAACAAAGATTGTGCGACCTCACAGCAATGAAACAATCCAATAACTTTTTCAAGACCGGTATATTTTATTCGGTGTCACGAATAAGAAGCAATAAGAATCGCAATTTCATTCTGTCCACACCAAAAACCGAAAGGCAAAGTTAAACTCGAAGCGACGTGGATTCAGAATGAAAACAATGCGAACAAGCGACGCGAATCATTTTCCCTATTACTAACCAATGAAGCTGCTCAGCATGCAGACTTAAGAACCCTAATAATGACTATTTAACGTACTTAAATTTAACAGGAAATATACATTGCACTAATGTTAATTAAACATCAAACTAGAATTATAACAAATCAAATATGTATTATGTCTATATATATACACGTGTATGCATCAATGAATGTATATGTATATATATATATATATATATATATATAT
>NC_068985.1:99696512-99700397 GCF_001194135.2 Octopus bimaculoides | reverse complement strand
GAGAGAGAGAGAGAGAGAGAGAGAGAGAGAGAGAGAGAGAGAGAGAGAGAGAGAGAGAGAGAGAGGCACATCTCGCCTTAGGTTGATAACTGATTCCAAGCCATGTATCTAACGTCAAAATACGAAGTACAACGAAAATAAAATAAAGACATTAAAAATTCATTGAAATTTGTTAATAACATTTTTCCGGTCGCTATAATTCAATTATACAATTAGCAAACAAAAAACAAAAACAGTGTATGAAAAGTAAAATTGAAACCAAAACATAAACAAAAAAATAGAAATAAATATAAAACAGACCGTTACCTGATTAGTGACGTCGACGGACTTTATTAGCCACAAGTGGGGGTTGGAGTAGTAGCCAGTTCCTAGTGTTGATATCGAACCGAAAAGAAACGGTTTAGCATGAGATGTTTCTAATTCACACCGTTTCTGATTCAGGTCGTTGATTTTCAACGCATCGGAAATGCTTGTCTAGAATATTTTGAAACAAACATCCCCTTGTTGCTATTCAGGACAACTGGGTGAAGTTCATAAGCATCGTGAACAGCGCCCATAAAATATAAGCAATGCGCTTATAGTATTGAAAAGGGATAGTGACTTCAGACGCACAAAAAATTCCTTTTTTCTTTCGATCGTGAAGTGTCTTGAGTTTGGTCCCGATTGCTAAGCCTCTTCTTGATGTTGATATTCATGAAGCTCCTTTGACTCATCAATTATTAGCGATTGCTTCTCTTCGTGAATTTGCGCATCGTAATCTATATCCCCTAAGTATGTTCCGTTTTTTTCTTTGTTTTTGCAACGACACCAAGTTTTTTTCTTTACACCAAAAACGCACAAACATTCCCTGTATTTCTCCGATTGTAAAGTGCCTTTGTTTGCTTCCGATTACTAAGTCTCTTCCTGATGTCGATATTCATGAAGCTATATGTTAGAGCGTAGGCAAAATACGGTGATATTAGGATGAAAATCAACTGCGATTTACTTGTAGCCAGGACCATCGTCTGAAACATAAATAACCCCGAATGGAATTTACATTACACTGCTTCTCCATACCTCGTAGAAAATAACTAGAAAAACAAATTTCAGGCATTATGGAATGTACCTAATGTTTGGTGAATGATTTCTTTCGGATGTTCTTAAGTGCTCTTGGATTTGCTGCATAAAAAATTTAGTGAGGCTTGTATTTGCAATTTTCCAAACAATCGTATCCTGTCGTAAATCTCGAAATACTTTTAGAAGCCTTAAAGCCTAATATAGAGTTTGTCCTCCGCGCCTATGAACGCTCGGTCTGCTACTCATTTCCTGAAAATCTGGTCTCAGCTACATTGAAAATTCGCGAGGGAATTAAGCCGTCTCCTTTGATAATATTCGACTACCTTGCAAAAACCTCGACCGCTACTAATGCGTGTGTCGATGCATTAAAAAGATGTTGCCGCTACTTGAATCGTGTAAGGCATCCGGGTCTGTTTTTTTTCAAAATATACATACAGAGATTTTTTTTATTTATTGCATAATTTTTTGTTGAAACACTTCACTTCGAACGCTTCATCCCACCAGTTTATAAGATGCTATATAGATTAGAGAAGTGCGAAGACCTGATGCTGATACATTAGAACTTAAAACCGTGAGGTATTTTTCAACCACTCGATTGTCCTATAGTGGAAGAATAAAGGAATATCTCTGAATTTTCTGAACATAAATAGAAAGTGAGAAAATTATTAACGCATCACTATTTTTGAATGACGAAATGTTAAGAACGCCATATTCGAAAACATAGCACATAACCGAAGAAATTGAATATCCGTCCTGCACTAATGATGAATACTATAGCTTAAAACATCCTCATGGCATAGCGTAAATATAGCAAAAGAAAGTTTATCTGCATGTGATGTCAGAAATATAATGTATTCGGTGAATTGGAAAAGTCAAAGAATATCCATACCTGACGAACAGTATTATTTGACCATACATACACATCGATTTAAACGTACATGCTACCTAATGTTAAAGATGAACACAGCATTAAACGTTACCAGGTTTCCAAAATATTACCTCATGTCATTTTTCACCCAGCAGCTGTCGTGAAATTTTGAATACGAGATAGCAAAATATGCATTTTGGCAATAAACGATTAGGTAACGTCATTAGTACAACATACGGTGAGAGAAAGTGGAATTTTCTTTCGGTGTTTATTGCATTTTTCAATACACAATATAACATAACTTTCAATATTATCGAATACATTTGGAAACTTTTGGCAGAGATAATTTTCTATTTTGTCATAATGTCTTCTATAAATTGCTTCCCGCTTAGCAGAAAATCAAAATAAAAATTTAATGCAAGTCTGTGTTTTACCGTTTGCTCGTTACAAAACACTTCATGTGAATTATATTTCTATTAATGGGGTAGCTTGTTTCATGCAAATTAATATTTAACTTCAGTGTCAGCAACTTCATTTAATATTCTCTGCTTATATTATATTTCTAGACAATATTGACCTCAGTTTTATACATGTCTGCTTCGCAACTAAATTACTAGTAATCTGTTTTATATATATATTGGGAAATAGGCTAACACTACCATCTTCTAACACACAAAACGTCGCCAACTTGATTACACCTACTCTGAAGTTTATGAAATTTGATTTAAAAGGTGTCCATATATGCGATTTTTGCTTTTCGTATTGTTTGTCATTTATATGTTTTTTTTTTCTCTAAAGCTGATCATAAAAGAGTTTTCATTCGCTTTTGTATTTTCATGCTAGCATGTAAGAATGAGAGTCGCTACAAAAATCGTAATGGCTTGGATGCAATAATAATATCGATAACGTTTGATACAGAAGCAAGAAAATAAAGTTGACAAGACGAAATATTTTTATTGGAATAAGTGATAAAGTAAATTTGAAACCGAAGCAGTAAATAGGTTTTTTTTTTTATGTGCATTGCGATTAGGAAATTATGCATTATGTTGACAAAACTACTATAAAGCAGGTCATCCTTGAAATATGATGTAGTGTTTCTAATTGTTATTATATATATTAATGAGTTGAGTTGTTTAATCGTACTGGGAAAGTATTGAGAATAAGTACTCCTTAGAACGTATATTATTCAGAAAACTAATGTTAGTGAAGTTACTCAGCAAAGACGAATATTTGTTGTGCCGTACATCCTTTCCGTGGCTGGACAAGACAGAATATAAAAATAAATAGATATGTTTAGGCTTTGCTGGTGGTTGTAATATATACGTACCTATTCACGCGTGAATAGAAAGTGTGAAATATAATTGTTTTTAGAATTTTGATATTAGACAAGGAAAATGCATTTTTTCCGACTTTACGTTCTGAGTTAAAATGCCGCCGGAGCTGAAATACTAGTTGACCAAACTAGAGATGTCTTCAAAATATTCGGAATATTTTGTGCGTATGCAAGTTTTTTTTCCCAGGAATGTCGAACATTATATACATACTGTATCACTGTTAATATCAATATCTTTAGCGCTTCTCTAATGAAAAGTTTACATCTACTGACATGTCCAATGCATTTATTTGCTTTAATAAATATGATCCAGATTATGGCCTGGTAATTGCACAATTCTGTAGCATCGATACAATTTTATTGATTCGCGAAGGAATTCTTATGTTGTGTGTTTCTATTCTGAAATGTGTTTATTTTGTGTTCAAAATTGATTATTATTGCAACATCGATATCGAGGAATTCAAGTCTAGTTATTACTCACGCTATTCGCTGTCCAAAGTGGTGTGTCCTGAGGAATCTGCTATAGCTTGTTCATTGTGGAGCACACTTAGGTGATTATATATACGTGCATACATGTATGTGTGTGTGTGCGTATATATATATATATATATATATATATATATATATA
>NC_068985.1:99693266-99696502 GCF_001194135.2 Octopus bimaculoides | reverse complement strand
TACAACAATGCCAGTAACCGTAACAACACTCACACCGATAGTAACATCTGTAGCACTCTACACTCTGTTTTCTATAATCCCAACAACAAACCATACGAGGATTTACAAAACGAGGATTTACTCGACAGAATTACCCTTCAGCAAAGGGTATGTATCCCACCATAGTTTGACTGGGAAGCAAAGATTTTCTTAGCTAGAAATAGACTCCGACATATCTTCGACTGGTACAACAAAATCACGAAAGAAAAATGAGGAGAAGACCCACCAATTCAGTTCATCTGTTGACAAACGCCTACAGAACATTTCTACGGACAAAGCTGACAGAGTGTCAATATATAGCCCATGGAACTATATCCAGTCCATGCAACAACACATCAGTAGCATATCAAAATTTGCACGACAGGAACATGAAAGAGTGGAAAACCTCCTCAATGCACACATACTAGAACCCAAGAAACGGACTGCACAACAATGTTCAAGCACTCAACAACGATGTTCCTACGTGATACAGGTTATAAACCCTATGTAATTCCTGTTATATGACCCCGCAACCCGATCAGCTTGCGGAGCAAATATCTCCAACAATTATAGGCTATCCTACATCCTCTCAATAGTGTTCAGACCATTCACTGAAATGTCCCAAGATATCTGTGGAAGCACGGAGTATCTTCTCAGTAGGATCAGTAGTTGCAGCCACTCCAACGACCTCACAGTTTGTGCAGTGGGTAGTATGGTTGAAATTTCACACTAGCCTTCTATAGACAGCGATTTTGCTGTGGGAAAATGCGCACTACTTCGACATAATCATACATACTTCTGTGTTGCTTAAATAATAATAATCAGGCCACGGGCACGCAAAAATCGACATTAAATGTTTGTCACGTCTGACGTAACAGAATGAATATTCACTTGCTTTTGGGTGTGCTGTCTTTAACAGATTTTCACATATTCAGACATTCGTAAGCTATAATGATTGCATTAGATTTGTCTGGTTTTGTTATCTTCTAATCCTCCATATGCTTTATGTGACATACGAAAGTATTCGAATGCCACTACATTGCATAAACCCGTGTAAAAACAACAATAAATCAATGCCATTGGCGTATACAGATTAATGTGAAGTGTCCAATCATGAGCTGAGTTCTGTGTGCATATCATTGCAATGGCGTCACATTGCTTCCTCCTTAATTATTGATGAATGGTTTTGTTCAAAAATAGTTGGATGAAGAAACTAGGTAGAATGTCTATTTGAATGTACTTCAGCTATTTCTGGTTAGGGATTATATCTGCCTCATGTGGAGCCCTCATCTATTTAGATGAATTAAAATCGGTGGACAGAAAAGGCCATTAAATGAGAATTGAAATTCTTAATTGAAAGGAACATTATTTGTCCCACAACAATAGCCGACAGTGAATCTGAAAGAAAGAAATAACAATACTAACGAGTGACAATAATCATTAGCGTAATAAATAGATATCATTAATAACATGAAAAGAATGCGGTAATAATATACATTCAGGAAACGTAGAGTGTTAATACAACACTTAAATTATAATAGAAAGGCGTTTCTCAATTCACAAGTAACAGAGATATTCTTCCACTTCCACCCGGTCTTTAATTGCAGAAAATTGATGAGCTAACCAATGAATTAATTCCTGTTGAAGTCAAAATGTCATGCAGTCATGAATTGAAGGTGTCTCAATTTGTAGCGAAGATATTGAAGCATTTTGAAAAGATGGAACAGAGAATGACATTATTTACGGTTGCCCATTCGGCACGTAATTTTGGGTAGGAAAAACGTGTATTGAGGATGATAGAAACATTTGGTTAAGAGTCACAATGTCTAAAGCAACACATCTCATAATGCTGTTGTGGAGCTTTGTTACCTACACTGGTGGCTGGCCGCAGGCCGGTCTGATATTATTTGAACAAGCTGGACTGATTATAGTGCTGCTTCAACGCTAGATGTGAGTTAGACTACTACAATCGGAGGCGAGGTACAACAGCACACTTAACACCCACTTATTCACTCTAAGATGCTACAACGATCATGGAAACGACCGATGTGAAAGGTCTTCATAGCGTAGGAGACATCAGCTATAGTAGATCAACGATCATCCCATATTACCTCTGGAAATTCGCAGAATTTTGCACCAGAGCATCTTACAGGGACCGCCTATTTCCAAGACATACTGATTGGAATATTTAACTTTGATTACAATAGCATATAGTGTAGTTTTTGAAATTTGTAAATAAATTGATTTTCGGTGCCAATGTCATTACATATTGTAATGATGCAGGTCGTCTAGTGTGCTTTGTAGATCATTTGACAGCAGTAATTTTGCTAATTTAAATTGTTTTCTATTGGAATCCCAAGATTTTTATCAGTTTTTATGAGTTCTTCGTCAACTTGGCCAAAGGCCACATGTCCAGAAAGGGCGCAGGATATAACACTAAAATAAATGAGCATTAATTTCTGCGATAAAACGTTTTCACATGTTTTATATTAATTTTGCTTGTATGTGCTGTTATGTATGTCTTTATTTTTCCCTAGATATTCTGCTCAGCATCAGAAATATTCCAGTATTTTCATATCATATCTGTTTTCAATCTATCCACCGTTTAACTTTGCTTCTTAGCTTATACAAATTTCTAATCCTATCATACTCGATTTTTCAAGTATACCGGTTCATTATTAAACGAAATACATTGAAATAACGTTATATATTCTTAGGCTTAGCACGTTATATAGGTCAAATATTTAAGCAGACTAAAGACACAATACACGTATCCAATTCCAACAATAATTTCTATATCGCACTCAAGCTGATCTCCGCAGATATATGAAGAATGATCGCACACATTTGACGTACAAAGAACGGAGATGCCTCCAGGCTCGGCAAAAGCTAAATTACTTACGCTAAAGAAAGGAGAATAATAGATGATCAAATTATATCTTAGCCATTAAACCAAAGCGAAATGTAAGATATTAATATTTAATCATCTTCACGCGTACATTTAGCGATACAATAACTGCCTAACCATACTTACACACTCGTATGCCGGTACTCCTAACACCCGCACAGAAGCCCGTATACAAAGACAAAGACACAGAAGGAAAGGAATAGAAAAGTATAAGATGAACGCAAAATATCTATCAAGCTTCCTTTGCACTCTCTTTAAAAATATATATATATATATATATATATAAATGTGTGTGCATATATTTACATAT
>NC_068985.1:99682599-99691936 GCF_001194135.2 Octopus bimaculoides | reverse complement strand
ATATATATATATATATATAGCTGTTTCGAAGCTGCACATTAACTGTTAACCTTCGATTGAAATCTAAAGACCTTTCAATGATTCAAACGGAAAATCTTTATGGAGCATTTAAGATTCAGCTTTCCAGTAAATATTGGAGGATTTCAATAAGGTAAACATTCAACCGGAAACAATAGCTCAACGTATTCCATATGCTAAATCATTGTGCATGTTTAAAGATTATACAATATATATGATCACGACAAAATATATGGAATGTCGAAAGTCATTGTGTAGAGTATTTGATTTCACCGCTGCGAAAATACCATCGCTTTTTAATATCATATTGACTTTGAAATGAGAATTGAAATAGCATGCAAGCGAATATTCTCTCGAATCATTTATTAATATGATTCTTCGTAAACTCATTTCACAAACCTATATTCAGAGAATTACTTTCTTATTCATATTCTAACCTTGCTCCTTCCACTCACAATATATATCCAATGTACAAAATCTTCCCTATTTATACTGTTGCAAGTGCATGCACTTCAAATTGCATTGCAATTCGTAATTTCTTTTATATTGGTAACATAAACAATATTTCTTGGAAGCGTAAACTATAAAGGATGATACAGGCTAAAAAATTGCGATGCACACATACACACATACACTTACATACATCCATGCACGTACTCGCAGACTTGTATTTGAAAGCCTATTCTTAAAACATTGTTGAGTTTATATCCCTTACAGATGTCTTTTACTTTGGAACCGATATATTTTATGCCATGTTATAGTTCGAAACTTGCTGGGATTATAGTTATCGATTGCTAAATGCTTTCACGCTACGAGTTACTTACCATGGCGAACTAATTTATTTGGTTTACTTTTAAACGGAGATATTTGTCCGCTTGGATGAACACTAAAAGCTGTCGGAATTATTCAAAAATATTCGTTGCTTCGTTTTATAACATAATGATCTTGAAAACCATTCTGCTGTTTGTAACGATACTATTTTTGATTCAGAGGAGTGGATAAAAATTATGAAACGGAAAGTTTGATTTCCAATCCATTCATGTTTAGCACTTAAATCGCTCTTCCTCCTGCTTGAATCTCATCTCGACAGAAAACTGATTTAAATTGTTCGCTGTAATTTACAAAATTTATATTTAAACCAATATGATTAGTAATAGTGCTGTATGTGCAATATATATTTTTATGGAAGTATGTGAACAGGAAGAATCGTAAGCACGTCACGTAAAATTCTTAGCGTAAAATTCTTGTCAGTCGTTACTTTGCGAGTTCAAATAACGCTGACATCGACTTTGCATTTTAGTGTATATACATATGTACGACTTGAGCGTTGAATTCGATATCAACCTAACCCCTGCTCTGAAATGACTGACCTTGTGCCAAAATCTAAAACCAATAGTTTTGACAAAGAATGATCAGCCAGTCACCTAGGCATGTTTAAAAGTTTCTTTTACATTCTGAATTCCTTTTTATTAAATCAAATGTTATCCGAGATTTGAAAGAATTAAGCAATTGTTTTAACGTTAATCTGAACATGTATCTTAGAGCTTAACAAATATAGAAATATGTGTCGAGCGTACATGAAAAAATAGAGTTTAATGAATTCAAAATTTCTGATCAGAGAGATGTTTTACATTGTAAATGAGCGCCTAACAATATGGATATCAAAAATATACATCTTGAAGTGTATTTTAATTTCATTTTATCACTGCAAGTACACAAATTATTGCATTTCCTGATTCGTGCATAGCATGTGGTATACCTCATCATTAAATGTTAATTTAATGATGTCGAATACCTTTAGATACAACCCCAGTGTTTTGGAAACTTGCATAAAAGCGCAGGTGTCCGTTATAGAAACTTGTCCGAAATGACGTCTATCCACTAACTTATTTTTCTTAAGAATATTTCTGGTATTTCTCCCGTAATATTATCTGGGGAAAAGCTAAAACAGACATGCCACAATACTGCACAGATTGAAATAACTCAAAATATGAGTATGAAAAATTATCCGAGGGAGATCGTCGGGTGCCCATCATGAGGTAGTGAGTTCGATTCCTGGACCAGGTTGTGTGTTGTTTTCTTGGGTAAGACACTTTATTTCACGTTGCTCCAATTCATTCAGCTGTAGTATTGAGTTGCGACGGCACTGGCCCCAAGTTGTATCAGCCGTTGCCTTCTCCTTGGATAACATGGAGAGGGGAGACTAGTATGCTTGAGGGATGGATGGTGCTCCATTAAAACTCTCACGCCTAGGAGAGTAATTTTCTGCGTACAATCACATGGCTATTTCCCGAGGAAGGGGGTCTTTATCTGACTGTTAAATGGAAATTGTCCTCGTTGTTTTTCGATTACTTCTTCATGCTACATTCTTCACTGGTTGATGGCCATCCTTGGACACAGCGTTAATAGAGATAATGAATTAAGATAAATCTAATATTTGGGTGTAAAAGTTTACCCTCCCCCACCAAATAAGAATAATAAATAATAGTATAGGGGAAATGGTTTCCCAGTTGAACTCAGTATCAAAGGCGACATGACATGTTATGTTTTGTTCACTAATGCATGGGATATTGTACAATCCGCAGTCTCATATATGGATAGATAGAAATAATTTTCCCTTCGAATAATATGTTGGAGAGAGAAAAATGTCTATATATTCAGTGAATAAACATGCATAAAATTACTTTAAATCAGATTCTTCAACTCTAAGTGATGTGTGCCACGATTCAATTCGTTATATAGGAAGTTTTCAAGATAAATTACTATAAATATTTATGTGCTGCTAATAATTTTTTGCAGTTTACCGATTTAAAAAGACGCAAAAATGTCCGTTTCCTGTAAAGAATTTGTTTTCGTGCTGAAGCACACATACTCAACAAAAAATACACACACACACAGAGGAGCACACATACATACATATTATAACTATATATATATATATATATATATATATATATGTGTGTATATATATACGTATACCGTATAATTAACTTAAGTTCCGTAAATGTACAAATGATTACGCTGTCACATCAAAGCATGCATTTTCCTTTTCACGAATTTCCCAGCCAACCAAAAAAAAACACTTTAATGAAAGTACACGAGATTCAATTCACACAGATGCTCATTTATAATGAATTGATTAACCCCACCAAACCGCCATAAGTACTAAAATCTCTGCACACAAATCATACATTGAAATCACTGCTAACATTGTATGGGGTAAGTTTACTAATGCTATGAATTGTATATGATTTCTTTGCTAGAACCTAGTTACATGCTTTCCTAATTTGTGTAAAATATATTTTAATGTCTGGAGATGTATATGCAAAGCCTAATAATTTAAATGTTCAAAAGTCTTCTATTTCAATATATATTATTAGACTATAGAAAGGAGGTGAGCTGGCAGAATCGTTAGCAAGCTGGGCGAAATGCTTAGCGATGTTTCGCTCATCGCTACGTTCTGAGTTCAATTTCCGCCGAGGTCGACTTTACCTTTCACCTTTTCGGGATCGAAAAATTAAGCACCAGTTACGAACTGGGGTCGATGTAATCGACTAGTCCCTTCCCCACAATTTTCAGGCTTTGCGCCTATAGTACAAAGGAATATTAGATTATAGAAAGGGAACGAACTGGCAGACTCGTTAGCACGCTGGAAGAAATGCTTAGCGGCATTTCGACTGTCATTACGTTCTGAGTTCAAATACCACCGAGGTTGAATTTGCCTTCCGTATTTCGGGGTTTGCTTAAATAAGTACCAGTTAGGCACTGGGGTCGAGGCAATCGACTTAATCCCTTTGTCTGTCCTTGTTTGTGCGCAATAAAGAAATAAATATTTATTACTAGACTATAGTAAGAGGGCGGACTAAGGGAATCGCTCGCATGCCGGGCAAAATCCTTGGGTAAATTCTGACCGTCTTTACCTTCAAATAGTACCAATGTCAAATTTGATTTTGGTCTACCCTGAAAGGATGAATGTCAAATTTGTACAAGTAGAACTCTGTGGTTGATGTAATCCACAGGCATCCTACCCCAAAATTTCATGCTTTATGTTCATAGTTGTAATAATTATTATAGCACGTAAATCCGCTTATCACTCTCAAATATAAAAGTATCTCAGTCTCTCTGTTAATGTATATTTGTGTTTGTATCACGCCACACACACACTATATATATATATATATATATATATATAAATGGACACACACTCGCATATATACATATATATTCACATCTGTGTAAATACATGTGTGTTTGCAAGCATAGTCACATGCGAAATAGCAGGCATGAACAGTTCCCCTTGTGCGTGCACATATCACATGAAACAGTGCACAGTCAATAGATACATACATACATACTTACATACATACATATGTGGAAAGAGAATGAGTGAGAGAGAGAACGAAGAGAAAAAAATATGTGTTAGTGTGCATGTTTTCTTGTCTGTATATGATTGCCTAATTTTCACTTTTACTGTACTACCATATTAATTTTCTGTCTTGGCACCGATGTACTGTATTTCTGCCAAAACGTTGCACTGAAGATTAGCCTCTCACAGAATCTATTCTTCTTAAATTTAAATCAGCTGTCCATTATACACGATTGAGTTGTCGCTAAGAATATATTGTGTCCTAATTTCTTATGCAGTCGGATGTAGAAATATGATTCAATTACATGTACGAAATAAAACCTCAAAACGAAATCAAACAAAATGCTTTAGTTTTTAAAGAAAAACGGAAAGAACACAATTAATTATGTTTTACATAAAAATATTCCCATATATAAATTTTTCTTGAATAATTTTGTCTGTGTATCCGTTAATGGAGATTACTTTGTTCCGGATATGATTTGGAAAATATGTTATTTGGACTAGTTATGATAATTTTTAAAGTAGAGAGGTAGACATATGCTGCAGCGAATTATAGATTCTCAGTATGATTTTTAAACTGCAAACTTAATACCGTTGTAATTCGAACCCAGAAATGTAAGAAAACCCATACATAACTGGAAGCATAACAATATATGTGATCGTATAAGGCGGCGAGCTAGCAGAGACGTTAGCACGCCGGGCGAATTGCTTAGCTGTGAAGTTAATTCGTGGCTTTATGTTGAACTGTTTATTGAATTGTTGCTATTGTTCATTGAAGTGTTATTTAATTGTTGCCGTTGTTGATTCGTTAATTGTTGTTTTGTTTCCCATTGTGGGAAAATGGAGAAGGCGCCGGAGGCCGGCCCCAGTTATGCGGCCGCAACGAGCAAAGAAGTAGACGAGCAAGAGATGGAGGTACGAGAAATAAAAGTGGAGCCCAGAAAGATGAAGGAGAGCGAAAACTTAATCACGAAGGAAGGTAACATACTGAAGCTAACGCCACCGGAAGAGCTATCGGCCAACGTGTTAAAAAGAACGGTAACATTTAAAACAATGAAGACAACAACGAGGAAAATAGGGATTGCTCCGATAGTAGCCATACAGGAATGTATTAAGGAAATGAAAAGAGTTACAACATACGTTACGAGAGGGAGGAGATACGCCACTGTGGAGATGCGCTTCAAAACGGAGGAGGAAGCAATAAAGCACTCCACAGAGGCAATAACGTCAGAAGAATGGGTGCTCCTGCCTTCGTACTGCGGCAAGCGTGTGGCCAAAGTGGATGTGGTTCAACTTTGCCTTTTATCCTTTCGGGGTCGATAAATTATATACCAGTTACGCACTGAGGTTGAATTAATCGACTTAATCCCTTTGTCTCTCCTTGTTTGTCCCCTCTTTTGTCTGCTCTATGTTTAGCCCCTTGTGGGCAAAGAAACGTTAGCATGGCGGGCGAAGTGCTTAGGGGTATTTCGTCTGTCGCTACGTTCTGAGATCAAATTTCGCCGAGGTCGACTATACTTTTCACCCTTTCGCGGTCGGTAAATTAATTACCAGCTGCGTAGTGGGTCGATCTAATCGACTGGCCCCCTCCTCCAAGATTTCGGGCGTTGTGACTAGAGTAGAAAAGAATATATTTTATCGTTTGTGTGAAAGCTTCTATTTAAAATAAATTGGAAAATGTCTACTTATTTAGTTCGTTCTATATGATATACAGGCGCTGGTGGAGAAAGAAAAACTGATTTGCACATGGATTCTAAAAAAAATATTATTATTATTTACTAGTTTCATTTACAGTCATTGTACTATGCAGATCATAGGTTACCCAGTCGTTTATATCTATGGCACTACTAATTTTATAATTCGTGAAAAATGCAGTTTAAGGCGAATCTGTTATATCATGGAATATCTCAATCAACCGATAATTGATAAAACACGCCATAGGAATTGTTCTGGTTTTATATCTTACATTATTGCAACGGAGCATGTTTGGATTTGTGAGCTGCATAAATCAGAAACAACATATCTTCACAATCATCATCGAAAGTAGAACATTCGTTGCTAAGTGCTATTTACGTGTTCACACGATATAATGAACTGCATCCGGGAAGATATGAATTTGGAGAGACTACTCAATAGCCTCCATCTTCATGCAAATAGTGTAGAGTAATATGCGTGGTGAAGTTTATATTTCAGTTTAGTAAATGAGCTGTTTTGAGTCAATATTGCAACGGTGAATCTGCAGGTCGCAGAGCCGATAAGCAACTTAGAAACACAATTATGATTCTGACATTTAATTATTTCTCTAATATGCATAATATCGACTTACAGTTAGAAAATATTGTAACATCCACCAATTATAATCTCTATATAAGCACGAAGTTGTAAGCATGAAAACAATAGAAAACATTTCCTCCGCTGAATTTAGAGCACGGAAGCTTGATTTTACTTTAAAATAGAGAGTACGACACAAACCCAGGTAGGAAATTGTTAGTTGATAACAGGATAATACTATTCCGAATGAAAAAGAATTAAAATTGGATCGGCAATGGAATCATTTTGTATTAGCAACTTTGAAACACAGCATCACTGCAAAAATAGAGCAATTATGTAAAAAAAAGTAAATTGAATATTTATATATTTAAATATTAAATCGAATTGTCATAAACTTCGTTAGCTATACCATTATTCCTATACAGGGTGTCGCTACAACAATAAATTTTCGCTGTATTCTACACATGATTCTGAACATGATATCGATGTATACAACCTCTATTGATATTTCTATCTTTCTATGTGGTTTTTATTGTTTAGTTCCAAAACCATTCCCGTCGTGAACATCGTGAACATTACCTTATTTTATCAGGCAATATTATTCTGAAAATTAATTCCTTAATAAGAGCCTCTTTTTAATAAAACCTTCTGTGATATTAACGTAATTGTCTTCTATTTATACCATTCCTTCTGATCACGTAAAGGCTACCCATCTAGCACGAGCTTTGTGTGTGCTTGCATGTGTAAAGTATACAGGTGTAAACAAATCATTCAAATTTCAACTGACGTTTACTACAAACTGCTTACTTGATCGAAATTAAATGAAGAGGATAACATACAGGTTTTAACAACTGAATGAGATTAGTGCGAAGATTTGAAAAACAAGTGTTGCATTTGATCGTCAAGGAAACCACACTACAGATTTTCACTTTTTGATAGCCTTCCCTGCATAAGATAGTTTTGGATTACCTCGTTCAGGGGTTGATAAATCTAACACTAATGAAGGCCGGTGAATTGATAAAACTGTTACCATATTGCAAGAGTTTTGTTCCAGCTTTTTGTAATCTGTGTTCAAATTTTCACATTGGAACATATGATCAGTTGACCAGGTTGTAACTCCCATCTGTCAGGATTGATAACTATAGACTACTCTTTGTTGTAAACATTAAGATGTCATTTTCAAGATCAACTTGCACTCTCTTGCTTCCAGCTATCTCGAACACTTCTGCAGGAGTCTCAGGCAATACACTTCCTCCTTTCAACGTTGTTATACCAGCAGACTGTTACATTCACCACATTCTATTTTCAATCTTTTCTTTGCACAAAAGTAACAATATGATTTCGAAAAACTCATAAACAGACACTGGTATCCAGCTACGTTGCATTAAACTACTCTAGGTAGTGGTTAGCGACATGTCATTGAGTCCTTGAATCCCCACTTTCGATCTACAATTACGGAATTGCTGAACAAGAAATGTAGAATGCAAAGTAATATATCTATTATAGGTTTTTGTTTTATTTTCAAGAAGATACATTAACCTTTTCCGAATTTCGGTCTTCTACTATTCTCTCTATACTCATTGCATTAAAATATATTTTGGTTTTAGTTGCCAACTCTCCACACCTATACATTATATTCTATATTTTAAAAAAATTGATGATATACAGTTCTGAATACCATAATGAGGTTTTTTTAAAATTTTTTATCGAGCTACTTTAAATGCTTATGCTTCGGACAGTATATTTCTGTATACACTTTCTTATTCAATTTTAGTCACTTCATTTACGTAAGAAGGAATATTATAAGATAGAATTTTAGTTTTCGTATCGAGTGCAATAACACATACTTTTCCATCTAATTCATTTCACTAAGAATAGAACCATATAAACACATAATATATATATATATATATATATGGATATAGTATAGGCGTGTTTTTGTGTACGTATCTTTGTATGCATATATATATATATATCGCTATGAATGTTTGTAAAAGCGAGTTGAGTGTAATTCTGAAGTGCGCACACTTAAGTGTTCCATTTCGTTTTAGTATAGGTGTTTTGTCTAGTGATTCCATTAACCTCAATATATCAATGTTTCTGTTTGTGTAAGAGCAGATAAAATGTTGTGACGCTAACAAAAATTTATAATAATATTTGCTAAAAACACTTCGGAAAAAGGCTTGCAGAAATTCATATTGTTCAAGGATTTAATGTAGTTTCAGAATATTTCGGAAGAAATCAATGTTAAAAAGTTTCGTTCGAGATGAGCCTGTCTATCGAAACTATGGTTAGTGGCTCTGTGTATTTTACCTAGGGAAAGATGATACTATATTCAACTTGAAAGTATTATGAACGTTTGTGAAGGATGACAGCAATGCCAGGATCAATATACCGACAGGCAATTTTAAGTTAAAAACGAAAATAAATTCTGTTAATAAAGAATAAAAAAAATAATAAAACGTTGTAGTTTGAAAACGATATCATTTACTTGTCTAGTGAATAGAAATTATTTGGGAATATTTTACTGACGCGAAATCCAAAAATTGTTTTAGAAAGTAAAGTATTAAAATAGCTATCTATCAAACTATATACGTATGAATATATATCTGTGTTTATTAATACTTACGTGTGTGTGTGTGTGTTTGTGTGTGTATATATGTATGTATATATATATATATA
>NC_068985.1:99680397-99682499 GCF_001194135.2 Octopus bimaculoides | reverse complement strand
TTTACAGTTCTTTACAATTCTAGTGATGGCCTGGTTCTGTAGTCTTCTAATCAGCTTTCTCCTTTCTTGATTTGTGAGACGTAATTTCTCAAGATTAGTACTTAGGCAGTGCGTTACATACCCCAATACATCAATAATTACATATATAGACCTGAGCTTGGAAACTTGGTAAAGTAACTCTATATTTCTCAATAGTTTAGCGTAGGTGTGTTTTCTTGTTGCTCATCTTCAGATTTATGTTAACATCCGCAGGTAAACTATATGCCCCAACCATATACAGTTTCGCTACACCGACCCTGATCACTATGTTAGTCCTATTATGTTTACATTTTATTGAAATTTTCTCTGGGATAATCCACCAGTACTCCTTATTATGAGTTGCTATGGATTCTATCATACCGTGGGTTCTTATTTCTTTGGCAGCACATTTATCATTTATTATTTCATACAATGTCTTCGATACATCATGCATCATCGGTAGATAATACCCTGAAGACATTTTCGAACAACTGCTTATTTGTAGAAATATGTGTTTTGTAGTTAGAGATTTTTCTATACGCATGCCAATGCATTTCCAATATACCGTTTGAATGATGCTTATGTGAGTTGTTGATAAGTCAACAACAGACTGATTTTGTCTATTTAACCCAGAGGACTATGGTCTTATTTAAAATGCCACTGTATATTGCTTTAGCATCTAAGTCATGTCGCATCGGGAGCCTTGAATAGTTTGGTGGGGATAGGGCAGTTGCTGATTACATAAATGATGTCTTCCGCAGTAATGAGATATAACCGATATTTCGCAAATAATAGAGGCCTGGAAAATCATAAAATTTATACATGTGTCTTCATTAAAATAATCATGAGATACGAATGCGAGAAACGTTACATATGGTCATAATATAAGTTATTTAATCAAAGGGAAACCATTATTTTACACACATACATGCATTTGAACCAACTGATTGAACCAATGGGTATGTCAATATTGTGTCACTTTACCCCCAAAATATGGATACGGTAATAGTTGTGAATTTTATATCCTTCTCAAAACGTTTCAGTAGGTTGAATGATTTATGCAGGTCAGTTTGGCAAATAATTTGGCTCTGTTCTTGGAAATAATACATGTTTAAAAATGGAGATTCTGTCTTGGACAAGAATGTATTGGAATTTCTTTTGATTTAGTTTCTCTAAAGAAATCTGAAACGTGTGATAAATAGAACGGTCAAATTGCGAAGAAGATTAAATAAAGCTGTCTTGCTTCAAATAAAAATAAACCTGATTCTGGCCAACGTCGCAATATATCATAACATGGTATAAATTTTGCTGGCACAAAAAATGTTGCATGACTCAGCTGGAATGATGTGATATTATGGTAAAATGCTCAATTCAGTTTTTGCTACGGTGAATATAGTCAATCAAGAACAAAATAGATTCGGGATTACATAACATAGGCAGAGGGAGCACTATGTATGTGAAGACCGTTGCAGCAGGTGATCTCTTAAATTATACAAAACTGACCCTGGCTAATAAAATTAAGAATCTTAGGTGAACGTCCAATATGATGCAAAAAAGGAAAGTTATTAAAGGTGATGATTACATTTAATATTTTATTGTGTATGGAGAGAGTTATTTTCTTTTGGTGCCTTCTTATTTAACACACTCACCAATTCTGTTTCTACTCATTCACTTATTTATTATTTCTAAAATTGTCGTTGCGTCTTGCAACATTTTCATTAGTCGTTGACTCAGTCCGTTATCAGACCTTCGTTCTTTTTATTTGTTTTGCTTGTTCGCATGTGTGTGCGTCACTGTGTATGTATATACACATGTCTGTAAGTATATATGCATGTATGTATGTATGTATGTATGTATGTATGTATGTATGTATGTGTGTGTGTGTGTGTATAGACACGTATGCGTATGTGCGTTTTGTTTGCATGTATGTATTCTGGATATTCATGTATTTGTGTGACTATATAAGTGTGTGTGTGTGGTCATGTGTTTCCGTTTTTATTTGTGCATGCATTTGTGTATGTCTATGTGTATATGTGTGCATGTCTGTCCATATGTACTTATCTATCTATTCACTTATATATCAA
>NC_068985.1:99678414-99680176 GCF_001194135.2 Octopus bimaculoides | reverse complement strand
ATATATACGTCTACATAACAGCATACTAACAACTCTACCGAAGGACCCAACACTCAGACAAATACAGGTGTACATCCTAAAATGAAACATTCCACTACTAAATAGGAAATACACCCACACTGTATATACCTAATAAAGTACGCAACTGGTACTTAATTTATCCACCCCGAAAGGATGGAAGGCAAAGTTGACCTCGGCGGAATTTAAACGCAGAACGTAAAGACAGATGGAATACCGTTAAGCATTTCGCCCGGCATGCTAACGGTTCTGCCAGCTCGGCTTCTTGCGGTGACGCCATATTATAAAGTCATAAGTCCATCATGTGCACAAATACAAATACTAATTTCTGTGGAATAGTTAAAGAGATTTGTATTTTTAGAGAAGTATAGTAGTTGCATTAGAAGAATATTGAAATCGGATCACGTCAGGCAAAAACTGGACTGAATGTCAGTGTATTGATGAAAAGATAACCATCTAGCTGTTAACGATACACTTGTTTCGTGGTGAGGTTTAGAACTTAAGAAACTAGGAATATGAAATACGAAATTGGTCTGAAACATTGTGGAATCAGCAGAAGATTATAAATGCAGATGTCACAGCAGCAGCAGAACAGCCACCACCGACACCCACTCCTAGCAGCAGCAGTAGTAGGAGTCATAGCCGCCATCATTGTAGTAGTAGTAATAGTAGTATAAAATGAGAAGGAAAAGAGTGGATAATAATTTTCATGAACTTTGATGAACGGAGGAACATTTACAGACGCCATTGTCACAAATAAATGACAATTGAATGAACGTAATTTGTTTTGTTTCTTTTTAATTAATAATTACATTAGTAAATATTCTAATGGTCTTTGGTAAATAACAAAAAGAACACAGAGAAGACGATATTTGTGTTATTTTATTTTCCCCTGCAAAGTTCATCTATTCCATTACAGAAAACTAATATATTTGAACCGTTGTTCCAGTGCAATGTAAAGTCGTCCACAGATCTATTGTCAACGTTGAATTGTCTCCGTCTATTAACAACATAGGTTTCTTCCCCAGAGCTTAGTTTCCTTCTCAATTATCTTTTTAAAATTCATAATCGATACGTTTTTTTTTTATTCCTTTTCTTTCATGAACAAGATATTCAAAAGCTTTCATGTCATTCCTCTCTTACTGTACTTTATATTTAAAAGTTAATATTATTTTCAGACATAATAAATACTAGCTATTGTTTTATGTCAATACATTATTTAAAACAAAATATTGACTCACTCTTTTATTCTATTTGCTCTTTTCGTATTAAATAGTATTAATTCTGTAAATTCTGTAGTCCACAAGGTCAAACATTGATTAGTTCTTTCAATATAAGATCGAATGTGCGTAGGAGGGAATCGTATATTCAATTGCTTCTACCAACTTGTATTGCAAGTACCAATTTTACTGAATAATATAGGCGGCATGTCATTGATAAATCTGACTGAAAAAATATTAAAATAGCGCTTATCTAGAATTACTGCCTAATAAACATATTTCCCTCAGTCATATGCAGCTAGCAAAATATTAAAATGCGGATAAGCAAATATTTTGATTAATAATATATCATAATTCCTACAGCTTGGTAGGTTTCTGAAGCGGCCGAACCACATGGTAGTAATGAACCACATCCTGTTACAGATTAAGTCATATTCTGGAGACACACAACATACCTAAATTGCGTCGGCCAGTTCTCTACACAGTGACGTATTACCTATAAATAGGAAACAATGACAGCAGAA
>NC_068985.1:99677818-99678355 GCF_001194135.2 Octopus bimaculoides | reverse complement strand
ATATATATATATATATATATATATATATATATATAAAGGGAGAAAGAGGGAGAGAAATGGATTACACTAGATGAATTAAAATAACTGGTACTACGTCAGTTACGATGATGTGTTTTCCAGCTAATTCGACCAACCGAACACCCTGCTCCTGAAATTAACGTGCAACTAGTTGAACACCTCACACGTGACAAGACTGGACAACAAAAATGCAGGTACTACTCATTGTTGCCAATTCGCTGGACGGGAGTAACGTGAAATAAATGCTTTCATCAAGGACACAACACACCGCCAGAAATAGAACCGACGACGTTATGATTCCGTAAGCACTTTAGGATAAATTTCGTTTCCGCTGGATTTAGTCTGCATCCAAGCATTATTTCATATGTGTTACACATCTTTGATATATTGATATATTTAGATAAAGAAAGTCATGGTCGGTCTATGGTGTTACCCAGACCCTAAGCGCTTTACAGACGCGAAATTCCGGGTAACCCATAGACCGGCCGTAACTCTATCTAAATCTTTTACTGCTGTATG
>NC_068985.1:99675916-99677639 GCF_001194135.2 Octopus bimaculoides | reverse complement strand
TATATATATAAGTGTGTTCCGTATAGACGCCATTTAAGTGTGGTATATATGCCATAGAATTAACTTACACTAATTTATCAATGGCTGGCTGAATTTTATAGTAATATTCTGATCAGATTAAACCATTAATTTCTGAAAGCCAATATTTCCGGATGCTTCGAGTTTCCTGGAAAAATTTTAGACTGTTAGAAAAGCGTATTTTCATTTTATTTTAAAACATTTAGTAAAAGTGCTCGTAGAAAATACAATGTCTCCCATAAAACGTATAGCCATATTGCGTGATAATAAAGTTAGTGTTTATGAGGATAGATTCCATTTTTCAAAATTTACGAGGCTACAGACAAATTATGATCGTGTTTTAAACCGATGACCGTTCTGGTCCATGACATATTAATAACGGGAAGCAATGGAATAAAAATCATCGACAAATAATTATTTATCCATTTCTCTATTTGCGCACCTTGTCATTCAGTGGTAACCCTAAGTCTTCGATTGTTGCTACCTGTGTATACTAAGCTTTAACTTTCCCGTACCCAATAAAAATCTCTAATAGTTTAAGGTTGAGCGAAACTTGAGTATATTCTACTGAACCTTTCCGTGGAATCAACCCCCTTAGTGACTTGGATCTTTAAAACCACTACGGTAACTTGGGTGTGCTTCATCGTCCTGGAAATAAAAATATATTTTAAATGTTCTGAATGTTCGGCATGACGGACTATTGCAACACGTTCCAGTAAACGTAACCGGTCAAAATAACGTCAGAAAAGAATGATCCACTTAATACATTTCATAATAAGCCACAGTTCATCTAACTCCAGGTTAATTAGCACAATGCTTCTCCGTATTATGCTGAATATTAGGTTCCTTGTAGGTGAAATTGTAGTAGTTAATTTTGCCATTAATTTCGAAAGTATCCTCACCACTACAAACAACCGATATTGGAAAACCTTCATTTCCTATACGTCTTGCAATATAACTCTCACAAAGCTCCACTCTTTGGTTTAGATCATCCTTCTTGAGAGGATTGAATTTCCTTGGAGTCTAACTTTTCCAGTGGTATCGCTTGAAATCAAGATTGACTCAGCATTTTGAAATTCTTCTTTCACGTCGCTTGCTTCGTAAACGTTCTTCACTTTTTTCAACAAATTCCTGGTACAATTTCTTTGCATTTTGGGGTTGCGCTCATATCACGGGCATTCTGAACATTTGCTCGGAATATTGTGGACAGATCTGCCTATTTTGAACGGATCTCCTAATTGCTACTTCGAGTAATTATATATAGCGTATGTGGATAATTTGAAACTCCTTCTTAAACAGTCTTTAAAGTCAGAATGTGTTTCTACAATTCCGTAAGCATTTTAGGATAAATTTCGTTTCCGCTGGATTTAGCCTGCATCCCAGCATTATTTCATATGTGTTACACATCTTTGATATATTGATATGTGATGTTATCTTCCAGCACATCGGGATCGAGCCATTAACTACGTGGTAGCTAAGCAAAATTTTGCAGCATAAGGCTGTCTTTTGATGATTGGTAAAAAGTAATATATTCTATTTTGATGTGTGCTTCTTATCCGCAGGCCTATTCTTCATTTATCTCCTGTCTCACACTATACAAACAAGATGCATGCACATATTTCATCTACATATGTGTGCGTATCTAAACTTACATATATGTATATATGAGTATATATATATATATATATATATATATATATATATA
>NC_068985.1:99668221-99674893 GCF_001194135.2 Octopus bimaculoides | reverse complement strand
TATATATATATATATATATATATATATAGAGAGAGAGAGAGAGAGAGAGAGAGAAAGAGAGCAGCACAAACCCACTCACAGACATACTCACACAGAAAAATATATATATATATATATTATATGCGCATGAGAGCAATGTTGCATTTGTGTGTGTATGTGTATGTGCTTGTATATATAAACACTTCTGTGTGCATGAATATGTGTGTGAGTATGTGTATATATTTGTACGCGCGCGTGTATTTTTCTTGGACTTGCATTACATGCAACCTGAATAAGTATGCCTATTTGGATTCACATCCAATTTTGATCGATACCGTTTTTTCAAGATAGGTTCTGATCCTGACAGCTACAGCCTCTTCCTGTTGCTTCCACTAGGTTTCGATGTTGATTAAACAATACACCACTGTTCTATGTGATGAATGATACGTAACCAGAACTCTTGTATATAGTTACTGAAGAAGAGCAACCGGAATTTAGATCATCGTTGAAGTATACCGCATACTTCCACCGAGAGTTTATAGTATGATCCGTGGTGAGGCTGGTAGATAATTATTAGTACATATAGTACTTCCAAATAGACGCAAGATCGCGAAGTGTTATGGTAACATCTTTGAGATGTATTGAGAAAGAAAAACATATCGAAATGATTAATGTTTATATATTAATTAGAAGTATAACAAGACATGAAAGACTTAAATGAATAAAAGAATAATGAGTTGGATTAATCGAAAATATTTCAAACATAGCGGTATTCAGATTTTCAGAACTACAACAATACATTGCCAATCCTCATCATCACCGTCACTGTCGACGTCGTCGTCATCATCATCATTATCGTCATCATCGTCATCATCATCATCATTATCGTCATCATCGTCGTCGTCATCATCATCATTAGTATCATCGACATCGTTGCCATCGCCGTCCTCGTCAGCATCATCGTTAGCATCGTCGTCATCGTTGCGGCTTGACTGGTAGGAATCTTTCATTTTCAAAACCAAAGCACTACAAGATGTATCTATGTTCATCCTTCTTGTTGGGTGTAACCATGGACTTAGCGTTGGGCAATTTCCATATCCACCACTATCTAAATGCTATTCAGAGTATCAACATCATTTGCTCTGCGTGATATCTCTTTATTTTTAACATCAAGATAAATTTCAAAGGATATCTTCATTTGCTATTCTACACGAGTCAAAACAAAGATTAATCGTATAATGATAGTATAATAAAGTGGTGGTTATAATACCTGACGTACGTTATATTGTATATTATTTATATAACATTTGCGTTATGCTGAACGGAAAATAGTTAAGTAGTGTTCGTTACATTTCTAAATTACATCGCAGATATAACTGGATACGATGTTATATTGCTAAACTTACTCTTGGTGAACTTATAGAGTCCTCTAGGTACAAGAATTTTTCGAGATGTCAAATGACTACACTTGACTATTTGCAATTTGCAATTATATAGCCGATGAAGTGAGAATATTGTATTCTAATGTTTCCTTTTGAATCCAGATTTGTGGATCCAGCTTTAAAAAGGTTTTGCCAATTGCCTGTTTTTCTCTTTTTTGTCTTCTTTATATGAAACATTATTTTTTTTTCTGTATATTGTTTTGTTATTGGAATGGAAATATAAAGCAATTTTCGAGTGAAGGGTATGTATACCGGTCATATCACAGGCTTACTTATATCAATCAAGGGTTAAATGGAACTGTTTTGGTTCAGTTGCAACTTTAATACTTATAAATGAATTTTTTTTAAAAATCAATGTTGCAGATTGGAGTTAAGCATAATATGTATAGCTTACAACAATCAATAATCTTTCGCGTTGAATCAAAATTCTGCTGAAATAAGCAAATTTAAAAACATGAGAAAAAATATCATTTCAACAGACATCAATTATAAACTCTTTATTTAACTACATTTACTAACGGAAGACGATTTGCATCTGCGAACGTTTTTCGATAGTATAAGTGTTAGCATTTCCCTCCATTTGGATTAGTACTGATCAACTTAACAGATTAGTTCGGCAGCCATAATAATTGGAACGTCACAAATCCATATGATTTGCTAAAGCGATTTTTTTGTTGATTGATGCAACGTTTATAGTTCTAATCTTCACGCAAGCGTGAATATGGTCGTTTATTTTCTCCTTAGTTTTCTTTGCTTTGCTAACCTCTTCCTTTCTTTTCTTTCGCTAACCTATTTGTTGCAATCTAATATTCTTTGTGTATCAGCCCCCACAATCAGACGTAAACTGTTATGGACATCAACTGGAAAATTGCTGATATGGGTATGAAACGGAAGAACATAAAAAGCTTACAAATTAATAAAAAAAGAAAACAAAACAGTACACAGGTCTTCATAACAATAATGATAAAATGAGAATCTTCTGCGTATTCAAAACAGATATACCTCATATTTTATGCGTTATTGACTACACTAATCAACAAAATAATCTCTTTTTTTTTTTATCAGAGATGAAAATAATGTTTTGAGAATGGTTTGCTTGCTGATTCTAAATCTGTCTTTCGATTTTCACAGAATTGTATAATTGTGACACACATTTTTGTGACATTTATCAATACATAAATATATATTTTATATTCAAAAACTTTTTATATATAATATGTTTATTTCTAGAAATAAACCATACAGCGTAGACCTCATTTGCTTACACAAAATATTTTAGTTCTGCATCGAACTATCCATTAGAATCCCATCTATATAAATAATATGCATTATACAAATTTTCAACCTGTTGTTGCTTTTCTCTTTATCTTTCATAGAATTTGAGTTAAACAAAAGAAATTCCTCATCATAACTTCATTCAAAATCTCATATTTTCTTCTGTGCGTTGCATGAATATTTTAATGCACTCATTATTCTTCATTATCACTGAGTACACACACATTATAGGGAAAGAATCTGGATAAGACAAAATAAAGTGTATTTGTAATAAAACCCAGCTTCAAATATAGTCAGAACAATTGATATTTTCAAATCAAGTATCGATGTACAATAACCTACAAGTTTTAGAATAGTGACTGAAAAGCTACGAAGCTATTATTCCCAACTACTGCAGCTTTACTCGATTTCAATAAGTTTTGTCATTTCCCTATGAACACTTTAAGCTCGGTCATTTAAGATTACAACTTTTACAAAAAGGATCATGGTTTAGAATCGAATTGACTATACCTCTTGAATTACCAAAATCGTATGTTCAAACAAGTTTCATCTGGAAAGTAATATATTGTTGGAATGAAGGCACAAATACTTAGGACATATATTCTCTATATTTACAAATCATATGTATAATTGTGATTCAGGGTAAGCATGTGGGCAAAAGAAACAACAGTATGCCATAAATACAGCTTGCAATTTCATTAGCAGGACAGAAGTTCTCAGTTGTCTACATAGATTCCTATCATAAACACCATATTGACGATAGTTATTTACGATACCCGTATTAACGTATATTTCATTTAAGTGGACACTATGTACATTGTAATATTTGCATATGTATTTTGCTTCACATTCATGCTATGCTACAAAACATGTCGTCTACGTTTTTGTGATGGGTCAATTAAAATGTACCACTCGGAAGCGACAGCAGTCAGCAGAAAGATTGTGAAGTGTGCATTAATGTCTTGGAACGTTGGAACTAATAACAATAGGCCATGATGCGACATTTAGATTTCCATTTTAGTAGCATACACTTTATCATAAATTATCTGGCTTCAGTCAGCGCAAGGGGCATTCGGTCTTTTGTTAAAAATATGTTAAGTATGTAACAAAATTATTCACATGATTTTCGATAGAAATACCATGACTTATTCTATATTTTCCATGTAGTAAATGTTTATACAAGGATCAACATTGCAACAAACTGTCTCTTCATTACTGTCAGTTACATTCTCATATTTGAAGGACGCTTAAACAGGTACTATATGAAGAAATACGGGAACTTTCTCTGTTATATCCAACACGCTGTAGTGTGAAATCTTATATAACCCTAAGGTTAGACGCATGAAAAGAGAAGCTACAAATAAATATTTGAGACGACGTTTAGGCAGAAGGATTGCAGCTACGAGTTAAGCTTCGCTTACGACTTTAAAAATGTAATTCTCAAATTGAACATATGAAATCCTAAAATTTGCGACACCCTTACATCCTCTAACATATCGATTTAACAATACAAAACAAATAGAATCTATACACACACTTGTAGATAAATCTTTGGAAAAGTAGTAATAATTCGAATCCAACTACTACCTAAATCCATACGAAGAGGCGCATGCTTGCGCATAAATTCACATCGAGCTATTGGAAAATCGTTCTTACACCAGCTTCGAAGACAACATTGGTATTATTTCGTTCATCAGTATACACATCCATCACATTCTGTTAAAATATCGTATTGATGAGTTTGGTTTACCCCTTTCTTTCCTTGATGAGAAGATTACATTGTTTTACACCATATTATTCCTTTGTCTTCGAAACGGGTGTGTGAAGTAGAAGAATTTGAATAACACCTGTGTTTAGCTCCATCTATTTATATATATATTATACAAAACATTTCACAACAACCCGGAGTTTCTACCTCTACAAACAGGGGTGTTACGTCCTTATTACTTGTGTGATTTTTGCTGCCCTGGTAACTGTTTAGCTATTTACCGTGTTTATTGTAAACAAGGGAAACATACACACAACCATTTGTATATATATATATATATATACAAATACATGTGTATATATATATATATATATATTTATATCATTATTGTCAACAGGGGGTTAAACATACAGAGGACAAAGAAGGACAGACAAAGGGATTAAGTCGATTACAAAGACTTATTTAATCGACCTCGAAAGGATGAAAAGCAAAATCGACCTCGGCGGAATTTGAACTCAGAACGTAATGACACACGAAATACTGCTAAGCATTTCGCCCTGGATGCTAACGTTTCTGCCAACTCGCCGCCAATTCGTACGAATATAAATAATACGATAGCTGTATATGGACAAACACGCAACACCTGAGGTATTTTGCCAGTATCCAGTATACTTCAAACTGAACTTAAAATTTGCTGCCTTTACACACACTCACACGCTTAGGTGTGTGTGCACGAGTGTGTGCGAGTGTATATATACATATATATATATATAGATATGTGTGTGTGTGTGTATGTGCGTGTGTGTATGTGCGTGTATGTGTGTGTGTCTGTGTATATGTGTGTGTGTGTGTGCATATAGATATGCAGAGAGATACAGTGATAGATACCGGATGGGATGTGTTTGTTTACAATTTAATAACTCCTTAAGGATTTTTAGAGGATTTAATAAAAATATTAGTTTACACTTGAGATTATTTAGGAAATATGAAAACATTAATAAACTTGGAGATGTTCAAACTTATTTTCATATAACGTACATGATTACATATGCATATAATAATAATAATAATAATAATAATAATAATAATAATATATATATATATATATATATATATATATATATATAATATTTATGTATATATATGTATATTCATACATATATGTATATATGTGTGTGTTTATATCTATGTAAGCATCCGTGCACATATACATGTATATATGTGTATGTATATATGTGTGAGTGTATGTACGTATACGCATGAACGTATGCAAAGTATGCCTCTGTGATGTGCGTTATGAGCAGGATGTTTTTAAAGGGATATGCGGGTAAATTAACTTTCAGAATGTTTTCCCACGGTGATCAAAAAACATTAATAAAGGAAATAAAATCGCCAGAAATTAAAAAAAAAATAGAGAAAAGTTGTAGAAATTACCTCACCTGTGCCCTTGAAGAAGGAGTGGTGTTTTCCAATTTATTTTGTCAAACATTAATAGTTTGGTGTATTTGTGTTGCTCACAGGATTGCGGAATAAGAAAACGAAATACATATAATCTCACCTGCTTTACATTTCTCACAAATCTATTCAGGACCATTGGCATTATGCAAACAACGTGTACGTAAACACGTGCATATATGCACACATGTACAAACATATCAACACGCACATAAACAAACGCACACGCGTGTACATATGTATATCTATCTACATATATATATATGTATATCTATCTATATATATATATATATATAGAATATTTATAATAGATATTTGTTATATCCCTTCATCGGAGACAGTGTGAGACGATGGTTAAGCAATAGTTAGTTAATTGGTTAGTTAATTGATACGAAATAGAGAGAGAATTTGAGGAACGAAAATAGAAGTCAAATATGCAGGAATATTGTATTTGTAAATCCATCATTTAGGCAGAATGGTATGCATATAAGATTCCAATACCTAATGAGTAAAATTCAAGTCTTTAAGATTAGTCATTCTGAGTATAGAGGTACTCCAATTCACTCTCTATTTTGTATCTTATCGAAATTAAATAACTATTGCTCGACTAACTATTGCTTTTCAGTGGTAAAAATATTGCAAATGGATCCATGCTCAGTACCACTTCGTTGCACCGTGGGAATAGACCTTCTGCTATAGCATCGGACCCAGCAAAGGCTTGAGTGTGGAAACTGAAAGAGGCCCGTCGTGTGTCTGCGTGTGTGTCTTTCTCTCTCTCTCTCTCTCTCTCTCTCTCTCTCTCTCTCTCTCTCT
>NC_068985.1:99666284-99666871 GCF_001194135.2 Octopus bimaculoides | reverse complement strand
TACAGAGAGAGAGAGAGAGAGATAGTTATATCACCATAATTTAATTACATTGGAACTATGTTTTTGCATGACATTCCTGAACAGTAATTAACACCTTCTGCATTGTCAACATTTTACGATCCCTGTATATTTACTTTACGGTTGTATTTGCTATTTGGAAATCTAATTTATAATTTATTTCCCTGATTTAGTACAATCCCTTTTTGCTTTTTTTCTTCTCTACTGCAATTCTCCTCTTTCGTTGCATAATATGTTTTTGGGATTTCACAATCTTAAACTCTCGTTGTATTTCTTACCTAATATTTGCTTAAATAATGAACAAAATAGATTGAAATTTGCGTTTACATTTCCGTAAAATGCAAGGATTTTAAGCTAGAATAATCTGAACCATCACCAGCGCGCAAACAACTCTGTCAGGGGAAGCCAAGGATTCTTCTCGAATTTCATGGAAAATAAAGAGCTATATGCTAACGTACGAAAAACATATCTATCTGTTTCACTCTCTTTCTTTCTCTCTCTCTCTCTATGTTTATCTATCTATCTATCTATCTATCTATCTATCTATCTATCTATCTATCTATCTATCT
>NC_068985.1:99663611-99665737 GCF_001194135.2 Octopus bimaculoides | reverse complement strand
ACACACACAAGTGCTCTATGTTTGACCGAGGCTTTAAATTCCAATACTTGCCTATGGTGTTCCGCAATGAAACTGAACACAGAACCATGTGTTTAGGCATCAATGTTCCGACTACTACAACTCAGTAAATGTTTGTGATTTTGTGGCATAACGAGCTATCTTACGCTGAAGCTAATCCCACATGAACACATATAGCACTGGTCGCCTTTTTCCATTTTGTCAGTGCTGCTAGATGTCTCTGTGGGTGTTCGAAACGCCAATGCCAACGTTGTTCTTTCGCAAATGCTACAGAAATATTTCATAGACTCATGCTCTGTGTACCGTTTGGGCTTTTTCTTTCTCTCCGAACTCTCTTTAAAAAAGGAAGCTTATGATATCACATAACTTCTTTCAATTGTAATGAAGAATATTCCACATGAATAAATGCCGTGTTGCTTGGTACGAACTACATGACGTGTAGAATGGACAACGCAAAATGAAAGCGACAAGAGCAGAATGAATATGCGGTGTGAGAGATGAAATGGTATGCCACATTGTTAGCAAATTGGCATATCATGGTTACAAGAGACGACCTAACAATGCAGCAAGAGTGATCCATTGCGCGTTCAGCGGAGATCATGGCCTATAGAGAGGTGAAACATGGTGTGAACAATTTTCAGAATTACCGAGAATGAAAATTATAAAATCCTGTGGGATGCAATTGTTAAGTTTAGTCATCATATGTTACGGTGAACTAAAAAGAGAAAAAAAAAACTTGCACGATAATCGACATAGCATCTCCTAGTGACAATAGGATCGAAGAAGAGGAACAAAAAACTGAGCAAGTTTGACGATTTGAAGTGAGAAATAATACGCAGGTTATGGACAATGAAGAGAGTGGATGCAGTGCCAGCCGTAATTTGTGCGCTTGGAAATATCAGCACTCAACTACCAAAATGAATTTTTTTAATATTGGTACAAATATAAAGATCATCATTGCTTGGAACTGCAAGATTTATCCCAGTATTTATGTTTTCAAGTTTCATACTTATTCCATCACACACACACACACACACATTTATACACAAAAGGCTTCTTTCAATTTCTGTTTACCAAATTCAGTTTGCTGGGCCGGGGGATATTGCAAATGACACTTCCCTAAAGTACCATATAGAAGGACTGCACTCGGAACCATGTAGAAGCAAACTTCTTAACATGGTTAGTCATGTCTATTTCCAAACACAGGATGTTCTGCTACAAATGAATAGTTTTCGATATCCTGGTACACGAGCAGACACGTATATATATATATATATAGCAAATTTGGGCAAAACCCCCCGAAAATTTGGCATTCGTAGTCCAAATATATTGTTTCTGTGAATAAATCCTCGCAAAATTGGATTCGAACAGGAACATTTACACCCAAGTCTACATAAAATAGCAAGTTACAAGTCATAATGTAGCTTATAAATTTACAATAAATGTAGTTTATATGATATTTTAAAACTTTTTATAAGTAATACCACGAGAAAGGTTGAATAGCAGCCTCCACGTACGATGTTATATCTTGATTAAAATTTTGCAATGTGTTCGCCATTTCTATCTTACTTTTTATAACCCAGCTTTTAGGTTTTATGTCAGGTATAAAAAGAAAACCTTGAACACGTATATTAGTAAACTCAATGTTAACTGAAAAGGCTTTTTTCTATATAAAACTATATTCTATTTTAAAATAAAGTGCATGTACTGACGTTAGTCACATTACACTAATACTTGAAGGTGAAATTCAGATTTCATGAAAAAGTAAACTCTCTTGTGCTTACTGTACAAAAAGTGAATAAAACCAGATGACTGATGCGCAAAAACTCACGTGTTATAATCAAACTGTACATGGTGGAATGGCTCCGGCACATTTTCGACTTTTGGAATTTCGAATAAACGATATTCATCTTGAGTATGTTGATATACGTACATATGTGTGTTTGTATGTCGTGAATGTATGTACATAACTATATGCATGTATTTTTATTTTCATATATTTATGTGTGCATGCTTGTATACATACGTACGTGTGTGTGTACGTATGGAGGGAAAGAGGAAAAGAGAGATAGGGAGAGAGTAAATTCCGTGAAATATATATATATATA
>NC_068985.1:99656752-99663206 GCF_001194135.2 Octopus bimaculoides | reverse complement strand
ATATATATATATATATACGACAGGCCTCTTATAGTTTTCGTCTACCAAATCTACACTGAAGTATGTGGTAGTACCGAGGCTATAGTAGGAGACACCCAATATGCCATGCAGTAGGACTGAATTCAGAACCATGTGGTTTGCAAGCAAGCTTCTTACCACACAGCTACGCCAGCGCCTATTTGTGAATATTTAGGTAGAGTGAGGGAGATGATATATGTGAATGAGTGTTTTGAGGATCTTTAGCGTTGAGGTTGTATGTGTTACCGGGGTGTGTGTGTTAATTCATGACTGTATACAGATGAATCTATTATTAAATAACTTTTCAGAAAATGAACTTTTCAGAAGCAATGATGACGCAATGACTTAACAAATTCCTCGTCAGTTTCAGCATGTATGACTGAAAATATGTTGGCCCTGTCATAGCTACGCACATGCGTATAGCTGCGAGCGTGTGTGTGCGTGCGTCTATGAGTCTATGCGCCTGTGTCTGTGTGTAATCAAAAAATAACATTCATTATTGGCGTAATAGGCGGAGGAGTAGCTTGCTTCCCAACCACATGGTTCCGGGTTCAGTTCCACTGCGTGGCAACTTGGCTGTGTGTCTTCTGCTATAGCCTCGGGCCGACCAAAGCCTTGTAAGTGGATTTGGTAGACGGAAACTGAAAGAAGCCCGTCGTATATATGTGTGTCTGTGTGTATGTGTTTGTGTGTCTGTGTCCCTCCCCCAACATCGCTTGACAACCGATGCTGGTGTGTTTACGTACCCTTAACTTAGCGGTTCGGCAAAAGAGCCCAATATAATAAGTACTAGTCTTACAAAGATTAAGTCCTGGGGTCGATTTGCTCGACTAAAAAAGGCAGTGCTCCAGCATGGCCACAGTCAAATGACTGAAACAAGCAAAAGAGTAAAAGAGTATTGATGTTCCTATTTCAGTTATTGTCGCGGATGTTTTTCTTACGGTCAGATCTTATGGTACAAACTTATAATCAAATGCTTCCATAGTTGACCATCCCGGAGTATTTTCTTTTTAGATATAAAGTTTGTGAAATGTGTTCTATTGCTCGTATAAAAAAGGCGATATTTAGGAAAACAAATTAATAGCCATTTCTAGCAGATCAATAGACCACATAAACAAGCTTTTGTTAAATTGAATCTATCTTTGTTCAGATATCCGAGTAGGTTGATACGGTGAGAGATATGGACATGAATGACTGTGGTAAGTTAGAGAGAAAAGTGATTGAGATAAAGTGAGAGAGAGAAAGTGAGAGGGAGATGAGCGAAGGAAACAAAGAGACAGAGAGGGAAAGAGAAAGATGAGAAGATCATAGAATGTTTTGAGACAGAGACAGGTGACGAATTCCTGTAGTCAGATTACAATGAAGAACGTTTTAGAGGTGTTTGTAATGCATTATAATATAACAGGAGATGGAAGGAAAAGAAAGATGCATGAGAACAGCGTAGCGAGACTAGACGGAAGAATACAGACAGTAAATCAGACAGAGAGATTATGAATAAGTAGATAAATAGATAACCATCTAGATGTAGCAAAACAGTTCGAAAATCAAATTTAGAGAGAATGATATTGATTTTACTTTGAAGAGACAAACATAGTAACATATTGTGTCGTTGTGCATTGTCGATTCAATTGACCTCAGAATATGACGGTTATTTATATTAGAAGCATTCGGTAAATCAAATACAATTCCGACTGCTGCAGAAATCTGAAGGAAAGCAGTAAAACTTTAAACTCTACTGCCAGACGAACTTAAGAGAGAAACCACATTTAGAATGAAGATGGAGTAAATAAAATCCTCAATCGATATGGGGGTGTGTATGACAGTAACACGGTGAGAAAACGAAAGTGAAACTAAAGCAAAAAACGTTAGTATGAAAAACATCAACACAAAATAAAGACGATGTTATAAGGAAAGTGTGAAGAACTTGAGAACTTTCTAAACTATTATACGACATTTTTGTAGAAATAAATTAATGACTAGTGTTGACTTCTCCATTTATCTTTCTATTCATTCCAATTTTTCCTTCACGTTCTTGCCGTTCACTAAATCTGATTTCTTTCTTTGTCTGGAAATTTCGGATTTTTTCTTGATGTTGTCGTTTTACATTTTTATTAGTTTTGTATGCTGTATTTTCTGTATATTTACTTTCTGTGTTTTCTAGTTGATATTTCATTTATCTTTAATTGTTGCATAATTCATTATTATAATGAACAGAATTTCCTTCACCTAGTTAAAAAAAAAGAAAACGAAGCAAGATGATTTCTTTACAGCATCAACAACTTCAATTCTTTTGTATTTGAAAGCTGAAGGTTATAAAACAATTAATGAAATGTCTCCTGAAAGTCTTCACTAAAGTATTTTTACTTGCTCTGTTTTTATAGAATTACCTGGAGGGCAAATAAGTTGTTGTCTGTCGAATGACACGGGTTTATTGCAATATACCACAATAACATCATATGTTATATAATCTTGAGAGATAAAAGTATTTTGACGGACAGAGAGGACACCTTGGACTACAAAACACAATAGCTATCCGGGAAACCGTTAATTAATTTCGTCCAGTGATCCTCTCATATGACGTCAGCTTTCTTGATTTCATTTCAGAACCACGTTCATTTTACATGTTTAAATTGCAGTTCTTGCAGATATAAAGTGCTTTTGTCTAATATCTTTAAGAAAACAAACCCTTCTTCTAAACCGTGTGTGTTCTAGTCTTTCGCTGGTGTTCAGGTATAATTTCAAGGAACCCCTGGCTCTAGGGTTGATTTTGATTGAGGAAAGATAAAATACTCGATACGTTTAGCTTTTTAACTCCTACAGTCATATTAGCGACAATTTCCCTATCGTTATATTTACATTATGGAGAAGCCATTGTGATACAGTAAACGCACACTGAGGAGCCAGCACAACCAATTCGAGTGCATACAGTTATTCGAAATTCATGTATTATAAGTGATATCTTCCACAAACTATATCCTACAGCCGATTGAAAAAAAATTACCTGAAATTACTTTAAGTACACTTCGGTCATGTCCATAACGGCCTTGACTATGGAATTGCTTAACCGTGGTTAAATCACAAAAACACCGAAACATCTAAAATTTAAACTATTATAAACATCCGCATAGTGTTAATAATTTTATACTGAATATCATTAGTACCGCACCCTGAAGTTTATAATGAATTATTATGAAACAATTTCTAAGTTAGTTTTTGAAATACCTAAACATATCTAGGATAACAGCGACGTAACTTCAGGAAAAAGTGCAGAATCACTAAATTCTACATGCAGACATTTTAATGAAATATAATATGGCTCTCAATATCCATGGGGCCACACTACCTTGATATACGAGAAACATGTCAACAACTACTGCAGCCTTCAGCCAAATGTTGGTATTATGTGTTACTAAAGAAGTTTGTCGAGCCAATGAAACCCTTTTAGAAAAAATTGCCGTTGATATTAGAGTGATATCAAATCTATTGAATAAGCTTCAGTATAGTTCCGATCATTGAATAGTTGATGTTGATATAATGTCAAGACATATAATATATAATATTTATTGTAGCCAACGTTGACAACATTCCGTTGCATGATTCTTGGCTGAAAGTAAACAGAAGCCATTTGATTAAGTAAAATCAAAATTTTTGTATATACTGCTGTCACGCAACGGAAACATCGGCAAATTTCTTTTGAAAATACTCGCGATCAAGTGATGGTCGTAAAGGAACATCTGTTTCAGTCATATTTCATGTAGAGCCTAAGGTACTTTCTAATATAACATAAGAAGCAGTCTCTTGTAAAAAAAAAAAGAAAGAAAGAACTGCAACAACAAATACTCTTGTCTCTTAGTGAATATTTACACATCATATTGTGAACTTACAATTATTCAAACATCATAAAGCTTGTACATTGATGTGTATATGAACATTTCCATTGTATCTACATAGAGCACAGAGGTGAGCCTACACTTTCATAAACGATTCCATAGAAATCAATACCACTAAATACATTAATTTTGAAGTCGTTGTTTGGTATCGCGTTGTTTAGCCGCAGAATTCTAATTGTCGAAATTACTTGATATATGTTTCCTTGGAATAAATTTGATTTTACTTCGTCTCAAAGACAGTTAACGTACAGCTTGATGTTTAAAATGCAATACTATTAAATAATTTAGTAATCTTTTCTTCTTTAGGATTTCTGTTTTCGCTATTATGATGATAAAATATTTCACCAGTGTTTGACGATTACTCATTAATCTCTCTCTCTCCCTCTCGTTATATATATGTAACATGTGTGTATGTTTGTGTGTATGTAGCAATGAAAAGAAGGAGGCAAAAAAAATTCCTAAACACATCTTTAATTATCTTTAATTATAAGTTACAGATATTACCGTAATATCTCCATTTGCTACACCAGTTTATGTTAAAATTCTAAACGGAAATTTACGTAATATTTGCGGTTTTAGCCATTGGAAAGGCACTCCCTCAGAGTTCCTCAAAGGCGCGTTATTATATTGTGCGTTTATCACACCTTGTTGCTAGGAAAGTATTGAGAAGAAATAAAGAATAAAAGCGAGGGTGCGGGATGAGTCTATTGGGAAGATATTATGTACCGGGCAGTGGAGAATCAAGAGACTGGATATGTATAATGATGGGTGGGGGGTCAAAAGTAAAGAGGAAAACGAATAGAAGAAGGCGAAAGAGAAGTAGAAGAAGGGGAAGAATAAAAAGGAGAAGCAGAGGAAGAAATGACAGAAGAAGAAGAAGAAGAAGAAGGAGAAGGGGAAGAAAGAGAAGAAGGGGAAGAGAAAGATAGGGAGCAAAGAAAAGTGACAGAAGGAGAAGAGAAAGAAGGAGAAGAGGAAGTGGAGGAACAAGAACAAGAAGAAGAAGGAGGGGGAGCAGGAGGAGGAGGATAAGTAGATATAATGGGCCGTGCTGCATATAGCAAGACAGTTTATACAGTATGATGGAGTGTCAACCACTACGGCATAAACATTGCTACCAAAATTCATCCGATGGAGTACGATGTATTTGACCACACAACGCTATTAGTCTGCGACAATTCAAATTCAAAAGATCGATTAAATAGATAAGTAGACAATTGTCCAGAGTCAAAGGATAAAGACGTCAGTGATGTATGTCGTGAGGAGACCTAATTTATGACCTTAGTGTGTTTTGGTGTGGAGAAAGAGATACAAGTAGGGAAAGAAAAAGTCGAACATACATAAATACTTAGATACACACACACACACGCACAGACGCGCACACGGACACGCACTTGCTCGCGTTTTCACAGACGCACCAAACGGAAACGATGGTTAACACACAGTTAACATGCGACTGGATAAAACGTTTTGCTATATGCACCACTGCCCACTGTATCTTCTTCTCCTTCTCTTTCTTCTTCTCCTTCTTCTCCTTCTCCTTTTTCTTCTATCTTTTTTCTTCTTCTTCTTCTTCTTCTTCTTCTTCTTCTTCTTCTTCTTCTTCTTCTTCTTCTTCTTCTTCTTCTTCTTATTATTATTATTATTATTATTATTATTATTATTATTATTATTATTTTTCTTCTTCTTTTCTTTCTGTTGTTTTTTCCTTTTCTTTCTCTTTTTTCCTGTCCTTCTTTTTCTTCCGATTATCCTCCTTCTTCTTCTTTCCCTTCCTCTCCTACTTCTCTTTCGCCTCCTTCTATTCGTTTTCCTACCCCCTCTTTCCCTTTCTCCCTCCTATCATTATACGTATCCCCCCTCTTGATTGAACCCCCACCCCACATAATGATTTCTCCACAGACTCATCCCGTATTCACACTTTTTAATTTTTTTTTTTCTCCTGAAACTTTCCTAACAACAAGGGTCATAGACGCGCAATGTAATAGCGCGCCTCTGAAGCAAGTCTGAGGAAGTGCCTCTCCAAAGCCTAAAATTGTAAATATCACGTACTTTTTCTTTTATAATGGTCGCGTAAGCTGGTGCTGCAAATGGACATGTTACACAAATGTTTGTAACTTCACATAGATTAATAAAACCACACAGATTAATAAGATCACATAGATTAATAAGCATAGGGTGTGCATGAGAAAGATAGCAACTGCTCTGTCTGTATATCCTTAGCTGTGCAGGAGGCCAAGATCAAGGGGCTGATCTCAGATCTCCCTCAGGACACAACGAGAAATGCATGCTCCAGATTGCAGAGCCGTTTTGAAGCCGGGCTGGAAGATAATCGCTATTACTTTGAGTAAACCGTGATCTCCGATCCGTACTCTATTTGGTTTATTTAAATTCTTTGAAAATATTGTTTCTTTTTAGGTGGAATAGTTTGTTTTCATTTCCTATCATGAAAACGTAGACCGTATACCCTTTCTTTCTGAATCTGTCTTTCTGTTCTTTTTTTCTTTCTCCCTCTCTCCTCTTCTCTCTCTCTTTGATATATATAT
>NC_068985.1:99653627-99656715 GCF_001194135.2 Octopus bimaculoides | reverse complement strand
ATATATATGTGTGTGTGTGTGTGTGTGTGTATCTATGTATGTATATAGGTAGAGTCGTACAGTATTACTGTCACTGAACGTATCTGACAAAGTTTGTATTACTACTTTTAGAACGTTAATATATTAAGAAAGTTCATTACATCCTGCAGTGCTGTGTCCATAAAACCCATAGAAATGTGCATACGACTGACAACTTCCAGCAAAAACATCAACTCTCCTTTTACTTGGCTATTCCTTGAATACAGGAAAAATATAAGAATATATATCCAAATAAAAATACATCAGTGTATCTATGTTGTTTATATTTCCTTGTAAAAAGCGTATATATTTGTTGAAGAAATGCTGCTATTTTATCTACACATCGATCTAAGAATAAGCCTTACCATCAAGATGCAGAAAAAAATATTATTTTGCGCGATATCTCACTCCAAATATTCTTTTTTTATGATATTGATTCTGCTAGCATTATCCATAAATATGGTTGAAGAACATATTTAAGTCATATCTTGAGAGAGTTACTACGTAGATTAACTTGTCATTTAGATATTTTCTTCTCTAGAGGCATTGGTATATAAGAAAATATTTTACCGCCAAGTTTGACGATGGGTCCTGAGATCGTTTCACATTGAGTTATCGAGAACATTAACCTATCCTTTGGACAGATACAACGTGCCTGTCCAAAATTACAGTTCATTCGAAATGCTTCTATGCAGTTTACATCGATGAGTTTTCGCCCCATGGCTTGGCTTCAAAAACTGTCTGCAGATACCACGGATTCGGATGAAAGCTGAGTAGGAATGATTGTGCAGAAAACGTCTTAATTCGGCACAGCTGCATAAACAAATGCATACAGATGTATGACAGACATAAACACGAGTTCGAGTTGGACGTATACTTTTTGAAACACAGTTGCTACCGGAAGCATTTTAGTTGTCATCTCGTTCGCAATTATGATATTTTAGATCTTTTTTTTTTTCTTGGGCCGCTTCACTGCATGACTTAATAAAAGGCTCTTCATGCCATTTTTGGATTTCATCACTTTGTCAAATAAGTTGCGCCGCAAACCAAATTGCGGGAGATAGAGTACTTACTTCGTACCACCATTCCCTCTCATGCAGCTCTTGTAACCAGCAAGACAAAGACAGATCCTTCTACATATTTCACCATCACTACTTTATCAGCATCTTTTCATGTTGTTGTCTATTCCTTCTTCCGAATTGTTGTTTTGTGTGACGCATGCTACATTTTTTGTATCTCAAATAATGCTACGTCATCAAAATATTGGGTTTGTTTGTTTTTTGTTTTATTTTTCATTATTCACTAAGAGATATTTGAGATGGTTTATCACTCAAACATCGACTTGAACTGCAACTTAAACAAAGGTGGTTTGTAGCGGCCTACCAACGAGGGCTATAAGTGGTTCCTCATTGAGTACGTGGATAGTCCTTGTTGGTAGGCCGCTGCAAACCACCTTTGTTTAAGTTGCAGTTCAAGTCGATGTTTGAGTGATAAACCATCTGAAATACTTATAGTATATAATACAACATTACGTCATTAGACGGGTTTTTAAAATCAGTATTCCCTCTTTGTAAGTATAATGTATAATATATACATATATATATATATATGTGTGTGTGTGTGTGTAGACCTATATATATATATATATGTGTGTGTGTGTGTGTATGTGTGTGTATGTATACATGTGTGAATATCCGTACACACGCCTTCGGCATTACTTTGCTCTGTATATGCCATTTCTTTTATCATTTCTTCATAAATAATATTTCTTTCTACCAATTTAATGTTAAGAGAAGCTTGTAGCTTTAAATATAAAAGATCTTACAATCTCTAAATTTCTTACTGAAGAGAACAAAATAATTCTGTTCTTTGGTCTCCGTGTTGTTTTTCTTGATTTCAGTTTTGAACACAATCATGCCCCCCTCACACACACGTACATACATACGTACACACACACACACACACATACACCCATCTAACATGGCCACACACACCCATACACATATATACATAGATACATATACACGCATATGTGGAAAACAAGTTCCCCTAACTCGAAAGCGATACCTCAGTGGTCTCTTTATCTTCTCTCTTCTTCTAAACAACAAATGCTATAAATACGCTCAGCATAGGAAACAAAACAAGGAATAGGTATGTTATATACTGATATGAATCGCAGATATGCACAGACTGTTGACCGCTGAATTACATCATCCTTTAAAGGCTGTGTATTTGCAATCGAAGAACAGGAGATTACTGCACTATACTTATTACCAAAAAACGAGACAGCGGGGCGCTTAATGAAACCTCGACAATATGGATAATGTATGTTACTGAGGTAAACATTACACACGTGATTAGCCACTGCCAGAATTATAATTAAGGTACTACCTTTCAATGCGACACGACTTTGTCGCGAAAACAATATAGAATGCCATGCACCAAAATCACTCGTGTATTAAAAGCTGGGAACAATCCTCTGGACTGAAGATATAGACAAACGTCAATACAAAAATATTAATAGACCATTTTTATCAAAATTTCTGTCAGGTGGTAACATAAAAGAACGGATACTATTATTTGTTATTGGCACGATAAATTAGGTGACGTCATAGAGGTCAGTATTTATGAAGAATGAATGTCTTGTTCGTTCAGTTATTATCATGTAGAGCACTACGAAACTGACCTAGAAGAGACATTAATATTCCGTGTAGGTATTTAGAAATTGTTGACTTTATAACGATAAATTGTGCGGATGGATTCACAAACAGTAATCTTTATTCGATACTGCAATAGGATTCACGACAATAATATAGTACTTTAGAAAATGAGGATCGTACTTTCTTGAGTTCTTAATGTATTTTGACAGGTGATCTTGAACGGAACAATATATATATGTATATATATATATATATATATATATATGTCTGTGTGTGTGTGTGTGTGTGTGTGTGTGTGTGTGTGTAATTATGCATATGTATATACATATATTTATATATATGTATGTATATATATATGCATATATATATATATATATACATATATATGGGACTGCCATGTTGGCTTGGCG
>NC_068985.1:99651286-99653092 GCF_001194135.2 Octopus bimaculoides | reverse complement strand
GCACACACAAAGGTAGAGTAATATGCTTTACTGAAAAGCAGCAGAAATATCACAAAAACTGTTACTCAGAGTTTCACGTTCCCGTTCGTCGGAAAGTTTTGTTTAGATTCGAAACAAATCTGTCTGACAAACGGGAACGTGAAACTCTGAGTAACAGTTTTTGTGATATTTCTACTGCTTTTCAATAAAGTATATATGTATGTATGTATGCATAAACGAATGAAAATTGCCGTACTAATTAGTATTCCTTCTAGCATAAGCCCGATGTCCCCTGCAGTGGTTTTGAAGTCGAAAGCCATAGTTGCGATGCCAACTCCTCAGCAACGTGACCATATTTTCTTTTCAAGCAATGTCACCTTTCCTCTGTAAGCATCGAATTTAAAGTGCGGCATCTCACTTCGTTGGATAATATTAGACAAGACTATCTCGTTAACACCAAATGACAGACAAATTATTCTCTCGAGACACATCAGTGCGTTTAACATAGCAGAAATTCTAGAATAAGCCGTGCCAGGTGTTCTCTTCTAATAGAGGTCAATAGTAAATCGATAGAGCCATGGTGCGAATCGAAGCAGCCTTAGGTTTTATTTTTTTATTTCACATTCATATTTATAAGATGTTTTACAGGAATATGTAAACTATATTTCTCACCTCAATATACACATACTTATTTGATTTATGAAATAGTATTTAATGTGCTTTGATAATTTTGTAATATATTGTTCAATGGTGCTGTTAAGAAAATTTTGATGTTGGTTTATAATATTGGTACAGTTGCACTATAGCTAATTACTTTGAAATAATTGCTTCTGTAGATTATTAACAAACCCCCGTTATCAATATTTTCGAAACAATGGAAGAAATTGTACAAATACCGAAACAGTAGGAATTTGAGTTCGTTTTAGCATACACAAATGAAATTTATTCCTGTAAAACATTAAATCCCATACCTATACTTCATCTATTAATGTCGACAAAGTGATGTGAACGGTGACCACGGTGCTTTGTTTCCGATGCATCTGTGCACATGTCATACATTTCTTGAGATTACGGGATAGTTGTCTCAATATGATGAGCATCATATGCCGTAGGCTGTATTGATCTGTATTCAACCACTTTCTTATAGGCAGAGAAGAGATAACACAGCAATCAGTGGGAATTTAAATATCTAGATAGGATTCAAAAATAAGATGCAAAGAGCAGGAAGAAAGCATACAGGAAAGCACATGCTCCGTAAATATCCTATGCGAATTCTACCCTACTAAAATATCGGACGTATAGCTTATTCTTTTTATTATCTTCAAATAATGAAAAACAAATTTCACATTTGTGAGATTTGAAATCACAGTGATGAGATTTGGAATAGTAACATTAAGTAGTGCGTCTGAAAATTAACACATCTAGCATTTCGCCTCACAGAAGTACCTAGGAAAGCGTAATTGAATGTGTTCATTCGCTCTTTGTAAACGCTCTTGATATCAATTTCATAACGATGACATTCTAATGATTTTCCAAATAAATAAATTCAGATGTGAGATGGAGATATATCCCTCAAAGTATCTGTCAACCTTATCTTTAAAGATGATGACAGATGAAAGTAATTTTCTGTCAGCAATAATTTCATTTATCAGAGTAAGATTTCATTCGACGATAGCTAGATCCGCAACAGACGCACACAGATGAGTAAAAATACACACATTAGTTTGTGTATCCAAGATTCTCTGATTGTGTATATATAGGTATGTACTTATGTATACATCCACATATATATATATATATATATATATATATATGTATGTATATATA
>NC_068985.1:99641003-99645328 GCF_001194135.2 Octopus bimaculoides | reverse complement strand
AAATGTAAAAAGGAAGTAGACATCGTATCATTATACATCTTTATATATGCGGAAATTATTTTTTATGTGGCAAAATACAGCAGTGTTCTTCCTGCCATCGTCAACGAAGGGATTGTAAATTTCACTAGTAATTGAAAGGACTACACATTATCCCGCGTAGACGCTTCTGTGCCCTCTGATGTGTTTGCTTTGGCTGTCTACCGAACGTAAGGCAGTTGACGTTGCAGAGCAACAACAAATGTCTCAGATCAGTAATATAATTTTGAATAGGTACCTGCTGACATGTCAACAAATTATCTACACAGTAAATGCGTTATATATTAGCTAGTAAGAGAGATGGAAGTGGAGTGAGTGATAGGGGGAGTAAGAGTGAGGTTAGAGAAAGTGGGTGGAATGAACAAAGAAGTAGAGAATGGTGATTAATATTAATACACTTCAGACAAATGTTCCCGTTTTCAGCTAAAGGTGGAGGCGAAGAACGAGCGAAAAAGACGACGAAGGAATAAGTGAGACAGAGAGACGTGTTAATGACGTGTGGTGGTGTGGAGAAGAAATATATATCATGTGGTTAAAATTTTAGCTGAAGAGAAAGGTTCAGAGAGATCGGAAGGGGAGGCAGTTATATTGATAGAGAGAGAGAAAGATAAGGGTGACGATATGTTGATATTGAAAAGTGTTTTTTTATTGATCTAATCTAATGTTTTGTATAGCGACCATTGCATACCCATAAATGCAATTAATTATTGCCTGCTTGCTTAAAAATTGATATTTGCTTATAAGAGTTAATTCAGCCTAAACTCTGGATACACAAGAAAGACGGTTGCGAGCTGCCCAAGAAAGGATGCACAAATATAGAGCACAGATCAGAGAGGAACGGCGAGAAGATATGATAATAAGAGGGAAAAGACAGCACCGACGGAGACGTGAGGAAATGAATGTAGATGAATATCATGAATACTTAAAGAAAGCTATGCTATGAAAGCTTTAAAGATGCAAATCATCCTCTCAATTTTTCCATTACGAGGAATTGACACATGTCATAGTAGTATATATTAAACACTTAAGAAGAAAGCGATTATCAAATACCTGAAAATTGTAAATTTCCCTGCAGCAGATAGATATTTGTTCGGAGCCTCTTTCTGCGGTAATTAGATCAGAATTGAAAACGTATTTTGGGAAATGCTGTAATGGTTAAACAGGAATATTTAAACAAGAAATTGGGAAACACTTAGATTACATAGAGAAATGCAATGGAAAACGCTAAATAAATATGATTGCTTGAACAATGCAGCAGCAATAGAATGTACCGTATAAATAGTAGTTGAATTAGAGAGAGAATAGAAAATAATTAAAATGCATATGCAAACATTACTAAGGAAATACATTTGGAGTGAGAAACAGAAAACAATAATAATGGATGACGGCTGAATTTTTAGCAAAGTGGGTATAAAATGTGAATTACCTGAGTAAAGATCAAGATAGATAAAATGACCTGGAATAATGGCATCTATACTGAATGTGGAAAAGGAAAATGCAAATAGTTTGAAGATCAACGTTGAAAAACTTAATAAACATCAAAAATCCACCGTCATTTATGATAAAATAAATGAGATCAGAAACAAGAAATGAGGAAGCAAAGTAGTAACATTAGGGACAAAATATGGAAGCCTACTGTTTGATCATGAGATCATGAAAAGATAACATCTAGACGGGTAGAGAACGTAAAAGAATTGAGCGATGATGACAAAAAAATCAACACCTGTGCTAAGTTTCTAGAATGCTAATGGATCGATTATCTGAAAGGAAGAAAGAGAAAAAAGCAATAAAGTAAATGACCTGTGGAAAAGCAACTGGAGCAGATAAAATAACAGCAGAGGCATTAAAGCATGAAATAGCCACAATCTACATCTAAAAGAGTGAACGCCTACCAACGAAGATGAATCACTCTACTTTGGTCCTATTCTCAATGCAATCAAGAACTTTAGACTGAACAGAGTTTAGAATGATAATTTTGATGTCATTTCATGATGCTACTACAAACTCATCCGTCAAAGTATTACACCAAGAATAAAGTCTGCAAATAAGTTGTTGTTTGGTTGTTTTCGTTTTTGTTTTCAATTTTTCATTCTTTTTTACTAGAACCCGGAAAGTGAGAAGAAATACAGAGCTAGACCGCAGGTATTATCTAAAAGTATTACCGAATATATTATAATTAATATCAAAAACTGCACAGACTAAAATTATAGTGTATTCATCGGCACGAAATATGTGTGCGTATGTATGTACCAACAATGATTTAGAGGTATATGAGAACAAAGTTAAACACATCATGGAAGAATAATGTTAGGATAATTAGCTGGAGTGAATAGTAGACCCCACGATTATTACTATTGTCTTGAGTGGCTGGTATTATATGTTTTAAACTAATTTTGTTCTCATAGTTCCCAAAGCTGAAACGTATTCTGCATTTTTATCATGTAATGTATTGACTCTATTTTCTTACTGTTTTAATAGCAGGATATATATTCATTGTAAACAAAAAGATCTAACAGATCAAATCTAACAACCTCTTTGGCATTAGAATTTCAAATATATCACCAAAATAGCTTTATTTCCTAGGAATTATATCAGTTTAGCCTGTTCCTATAAGTAGGCTTCACTTTGATTTTACAGACCTAATTTACATTGTTTCTAAATATATTAAGTATTTTCTTACGTGGAAGGATTTTACGTTTTGTTCTTTATAATGTATATACAGTAGAAGTCAGAAAATAACCGAAAGATCCTGTTCCCTTCGTAGTTTTAAGATTACCTCTTATGTTAATATAGAGACATCACTGTCTGAGACTTTTCAAAATTCGTTAGATAAATGATGCTACTCCTAATTATCCTTTCTCTTATACACAGGAGGCCTGGAATTTATGGGCGAGGGGTGAGTTGATTGTATGTAACCTAAATCTTAACTGGTAGTTATTTTTTCGACCTCAAAAAAAGGTTGACAGTCAAAGTCTACGCCGGCGGGATTTGAGATCCGAACTTAAAGACGGAGGGACTATCCAGCGTGCTAACGACTCTATGTGAAAGAGTAATACAACACTTCGCAAATATCTCCTTCGAGATATTGATAAATTGGGCATAGCTGATCATGTCTGGAAAAATGGAGACCACCTTCTCCTGTGGGATGAAGTGAAAATAATAGACAGAGAGCACCACTGGAAAATACGAAAGCAAAAGAAGCAGCACTTTGTTAGGAGACAACAGCCTCCTAAGCAGACCGAGTGCAGATATGAGTAGCATATGGGAACAGGTATGAAGGAAGGATAGGAAAATATTAGACGTAGTTAAGACTTCGATTCCAGGCAGTGACCTGACTAATTATAATAATAATAATAATAATAATAATAATAATAATAATAATAATAATAATAACATCGAACACTACCTTAGGGATTTTTCGTAGACACCTGATGAAGTCTGGAGGGTATATCAGCCGAAACGTTTAGTTAACAACAAACAAGATGCGGACAAATATTCGACAAATGTAAATAATGTTCACAATTCCTTATCTCTTAAATATAGAACTGTTTATATCTCTGCCTACGGCATATTAGCTAGTGGAGGTTTTGGGCTATCTTGTCGTGTCTACGCTTGTACTCTGTCTGCGCAAGACTTTCACAAGCACTAAGAATGTGAGTCACGCACTCAAGCCTCTTCCCACGCATTAAGACAGCGGTCCGATGCACTTGTGTGGTACATATATGTTTGACTGAGTTGGTATTCTATGGCTGGTCCTGGGCAGCGATTATTAGGTTTTTAGTAATATTTCTTATGTCACCCTTGTTGAACCAACTTCATGATGCTTCCTGGTCTTTTAATTTATGGATTTCACGGTGGAACTGTCCATTTAATTCCCTCTTTATTATTATTATTGTTAATTATTATTATTATTATTATTATTATTTTATGTTTGACTTTTGTTTTGCATTTGTACAAGTTGGATCCAAGTCTCACCCAGAGACCTCAAGAGACAACACGTTAGAAGTTCATGTAGGTGTTATGCCTCGGGTACCATATATTTGGATTTGTACAGTTTTGTTCAAGTGAATGTTTAAGAAACCATAACAAAATTATGTGTTTGCTTTAAAATTTGAGATCACATAGACAGTATTTTATGGGCAGTTCCCATGAGCACTATCTTTTGAACTTCAGCCATTTTGGGGTTTCCTGGTATCTGAGCTAGGTAGTAATCAGCCCGTTTCGCTGTCATTCCCAGGGCACCTATGACAATAGGTATTGTTTTCGTCTTCAGATTCCACATTTTGCTA
>NC_068985.1:99639731-99640891 GCF_001194135.2 Octopus bimaculoides | reverse complement strand
TATTATTATTATTATTATTATTTCAAATTTTTGCCACACGGGCATCTGGGCGGAGGTGGGAATGAGCTGATTACATCGACCCCAGTGTTAACCTGCTACTTATTTCATCGGCCCCGAGACGATGAAGAGCTAAGTCGATCTAGATGGAATTTGAACTCAGAACGTAAGGACGGACGAAATGCTGCTAAACATTTTGCCCGGCGTGCTAACGATTCTGCCATCTTGCCAGTTTAATATCAATAATAGTAGTAGTAGTAGTAGTAGTAGTAGTAGTAGTCCGCATTCTCGTACTAAATGTTGAGTCAAATTAGCATCCGATGAATAAAATTTATTCAGGCTATTAGTGATTTAAAATGATGCTTCCTTAACTTTGTGTACTTTCAATAGATTGACTATTTTGACCAGTTTAGAATCTATAATCGATTCCAACATTGTCTGATGAAATTTAAATCATCAACTCTCAGTGAGACACTTTAATAGTTGCTATGTATGATAATGTTCTAAAGATAACCTAATGGCTAATATTCTTATTTACTTTGTAATGACAGTTAAAACTCAAATGTTTTTTCTTATATTATTTTATAGCTTAGCTATAATCCGTCAATATAAAAATGTATAATGTAAAAGTATGTTTGAACACTTGATAATGATGCCATTAGTTTCTGTATGCTTTATTTCCATATAGAATACACAAGTCAGTACCAAGTCAAAATGCCAGTGTACTGCATGCTTTCGTTTTATTGCGTCGGGCTAATACCAAGCTCCATAGCCGATCACTATATATACATACATACATACATATATATATATATATATATATATAGGTTATGAGTGATAGGGGTGTCAATTAGACCCAGAGGTTTCAGGTAATGCTGAGTAAGCGCTATGGACGGACCATTGTTAAACTCCAGGTTCGTTGATTATGTGAATGATGGGTCCAACGTAGGTCATATATCAGCGTATGGATATAAGGATTTACTTGTCGTAATGAGATAAAAAGATCAAGGGTGTGTACATTATAGAGCACTTATAAATAGAAGGTCTTAGAACTAGGTCTTACCTTCTATTTAGAAAAGTTCTTTAATGTACACAGCCTTGTTTTTTTTTTTATCTCGTTACGAAAAGTAAATCCTTATATATATATATATATATATATATAT
>NC_068985.1:99637162-99639635 GCF_001194135.2 Octopus bimaculoides | reverse complement strand
ATATACATATATGCACATATATAAGCGGAGGGAGTATAATGTAAATAAAGAATGTTACATTAACCTGCCGCTCAAACCATATGCATTTGGTAATGTTTCAAGAGATGTTGTTTATTCTCTTCTAAAACGGTACGCGCATTTGGATGCAATTTTTATTACTGTTAAATGTGGTAACATGGAAACTGCATAAAGATTTGTTTTTATTAAGAAAAAAACTGTACATTCTAAACTAAATTTGAATATAAGCTCTGTTGTCGTCAATGCTAGACAATAATTGCTTGAGGAAATATAGTTCTTACTCATATTCACTACTTCATGTCTATCCCTTCTAACATAACGATTTATATTCGCTAATATGCAATATATGAAAACAAAATGGAAATAAACAGACGTCTGTGTTAAGGGATAGAATAGAAATGAAACTGAGATCAACTTGGAGTACTTTCAGTCAGAATAAATTATCAATATTTAACTGGCTGCCGAAAAAGATAGTCAGTTTAAGATTGAAAATTTAATGTATAAGCAGTGTTATTGAATTTTCTCTTTGTTCTTGTTTCACAGTTGTTATTGCTGTTGATTAACCCAAATTAGCATTGATTTATGAGACCTGCAAACAAACTTATTGTTGGATCAAAGAACACACTACCTTTCCTCTCCAGAAAAGAAACTGTGCTTAGCGTTAGATTATAAACAATATATCTTTTTTCATAAAGCAAAAATTTGGGATTTGAGTCAGAAGTGAACTCTATTCGTTGCAATTCGATAAACCCTGCAGAGAGCACACCTTTGATATTTAATGTTCTTCTTTGAGAATCTGGTCATTTTATCTTGGTATATTTAGCAAATCTAGTAAAAGCACTAAATCTCGGGCTTATCTTTCGTGTATAAGATTAAATACAATTTTCCAATGGACAAATGATTAGAAAATTTTCTGAACTATTGTATATAATAATGGTGACAGTAAATACTATATATACAATAAATATATTACTTTCTCACAGGAATTTACTGTTCAAGTATGCAGTTGTTCATACAGTATTTAAATGTATAAAGTAACTGCTTGGTATAAGTAATTCTCGTTGGTACAATGCAATTCGGTCGTCAAATTCTTAATAATGAAACAACGGAATTTTCTGGACATATAACCATATAAAGGAATTAATCATGGCAAACTATTTAATATTTTCTACAACCTCATCTTAAAGTTTGTGTGAATTACAACATTCTTTCACTCTCGTGTAAACAGTGGTGGTCGTGTAAGATTTCAGCCAAGAAATTATGTATAAGATGTTTTTATATTCATTTACTCTGACGGGTATGATATATGATTCAAACACACTGTATAAATATTTATTGAGATCTATCCAACAGCCGATAGATATGCTGCCTATGTACATGTATACAACTAGGCCAGTTACTTCAGAGTCACATAAGAAGTATTTGTTGATTATAACTCATATTCTATAATGAAAATAAATATGTATCACTAATTTGGACAACATCAATGTTTCGATTCGCCCTTCATAATTTATTGTTGTTTTATATCCATTGTCTGGACGTCTTTTGTCACACATATGTGACCTCTTCAAGGTCTCTTTGTCCCACGTGTCTCCTCCTGTTCTGTTTAGTCTATTTTTCTTTCTGCAGTGTGTATACTTACCTGCACATGCGTTTAAGCTTGTATGTGTGTGTGTACGTACGCGCGTGGGGTGTGTATACGAATGTCTATATGTTTTGTACGTGTGTTTTGTGTGTGTATATGGGTTTCTTTTCTATATTCTTTGTAGCCGTGCCCTTTCCAAATATTTTCTTTTATTTCATTATTTATCTCTCTATTTTTCTCCATTTCATCTTAAAATATGTGTATGTGTCTTTTGTGTGTGTATATGGCTTTATGTATTAACGGCAACAAAAAATATAATAGCTGCAATAGTAACAGTAACAACTGTAATAATTACGTATGTAAGTTAAAAGAAATATCAGAAACTAAACCGTGAATATGTACAAGCATGACAAGGTATATTTATCTCAGCTAAGTGTGATGCATCAACTTAAAATTCATCTGTTATAATTATATGACTTTTTACGGAAGCAATATAATTGATCGAATATCGATTTTATTGAATGCATTTGAAAACTCGTGACCAGCATGAGACTATTGCAAGCATTAGTGACGGAAATTAAGTGAAATTTCTCCAAATGTAAATAGAAAATGACTATTTCGACATGGTTTGCTGAAAATGTACCATCATTAAACTTCCCACCATCAGCACACTCACAAGAAAATGTAAAAAAAAAAAAAAGAAAATAACAGACTCAGTCCGAAATATATATCGATTAGGAATACATCAATACGCGCCGGCATAAACAACGATTCATAGAAAGTAGGTTCCAAATGAATACGTGGCTTCTGGGGAAAAAAATAAACGCAACTCCATTGTCGTGGATATAACACCACACCACACACACAAAT
>NC_068985.1:99633861-99637093 GCF_001194135.2 Octopus bimaculoides | reverse complement strand
ATATATTTATATATATATATGTACATTTCAAACACTCATATATATATATATATATATATATATACACACAGATAGAATTAGAAACATACACACTCACATATATTTATGTATATCTATGTATGTATTTAAAATGTGTTTCTGTTATATGCGTACGTGTATGCTTAGATATGTGCAAATCATATTTATTGAACACTCGCTATCATAAGATTATTCATTTGTTGTTTGAACAACATGTTTTCTTTAATGAATATTATTACGTTGGTGAATACATTCCAATACGCAAAACCAGTATGCTTGTCAGAATTCGAATGGGAACTGAATCTTTGCGTGCCTTTAATAATGCTTACTTATCTTGCCCACTTTGGGATCAGATCTCGGACAATGCTCATTTCCACCTCGATCATTTATCCATAGCAAATACGAAAATCATGTTTTTGAATCGTTGAACATGGGTTATGCCATTCTGCGTCGAATCAGATATTCGATTACCAAATATATCCGTGGTTACTATGATACGCAAAGTAAGAAATATAATTGACAAATAAGATATGGGCTGCATGCGAGACACAAGATCTACATTTCTTCTTATCCTTGTTCGATTTAGATTTCAGGAAAAACATAACATGCAGATTTCTTTCGTTAAACCAGATTGGCTACACATACAGTCACTGAATAACACTAACTTACATACAAAGGCACAATTTGTAATATCTACAGCATACTGCTAACCATCATTTTATCTTTCTATATCGACTCCCTTTTATGTGTACATGTGTACTTTATATATAACAGAAATTATAAATGCATTCCTGCACAACCGCTGGCATATTTTTGTGTTAAGATTCTCTTTTCAAGACAACGCGGTTTGAAGTTCAGTTCCAGTCTACGGCACATGATGTTAGTGTTATCTAATATAGTTCCGTGGAGTCGCAATGGCAGCTGATTCGCGGTCGTTAGATCGCTGTTTTAATTCCCAGACGGAAAACACTAAAAGCTTCTCCAGGCTCCGGAAGGGAGTGGTGGCTCACCCTGCCGTACTCTTTCGCCACAACGTTCTCTCACTCTTCCTCCTTTTTCTGTTGTACCTGTCACACTTTGTGTCACGTTGAATCTCCCCGAGAACTACGTTAAGTGTACATGTGTCAGTGGAACGTTCAGTCACTTGCACGTTAATTTCACGAACAAGCTGCTCCGTTGATCGGATCAACTGAAACTCTTGTCGTCGTAACCGACGGAGTGCCACGAATGTAATTCCTTACTGACTGACGCCATATACAGAATGAAATTGGCCGACGGAAACTGTGTAGAAATACATTATATCCATGTGAATATGTGAATATATATATTTAGAGATTATTAGTAATGGCTGTTAAATAGGGTTACCGTGTTTCTAGTCCATAAACCGCTTAGCATTACACACGTCTCCACAGACCCAAATGGCTTGTGGCTTACTGTTATAGGTTACCGACTACGATGATATGATGAGACATGTGTATAGCTAAGCGCTTTATGGATGCCAAACTCTGGGTAACCCCATTAACCGACCATAGCGAACATTCTCTAAATTCTCTAGTGTTCTACAACATAGAGTGTGCTTCTCCTTCGGATTTATGATTAAATGATGTGTTTGTGTGCGAGTGTGTATGTGCGTGTGTGTACGTGGGTGCGTACTTGTGTTTTACCTAACGACTCCTAGCAATTATTTTTGGTGTGTTGAATTCCCTGTAACATACATCTTCTTTACAAATAACCAATTAAATAAGTAGTGAAGTCGATAACATCAACTAAATTTGTCTAGGTGGTACCCCAGCATTAGAGAGAGAAGGTGGGTAGTGAGATAACCTTAGCAATTATAAGAGCGACTGAATCAGAGAAACGCATAGAATAAGTTGTTTGAGGGTACAATTGGGACAATAGATATTCTATACGTAAAGTAGAGTTATTTTTATCATTTCCATTTCTTCTACATTCATCGAGGCGACACTTGAGTGTTGACAGCTGAAAACAACGAACTCATAGAAGCGAGAAATTTTTTTGAAATGATTTCTAAGAATAAACATAATTTCACCCGAGATATCTTTAAAAGTATTGTTAATTTTGTATGAGACATAAAGACTTTTGCATTTTCTGTTGAAATGCTAGTTTGATTTACAAGAAATTCAGCAAATGTGTAAGGCTGGCTAGATGACATATACGTACGTACGAATGTATGTATATGTATGTATGCATGTGTATATGTATGTATGTATGTATGTATGCGTGCGTTTATGTGTGTGTGTATGTATGTGCAGGTGTGTGTCTCTGTGTGTTAGATAATAATTGTTTTCAGAATAGTAACAAGGCCAGAGTTAATCGATAAAATCAAATCCAGTTCTTACACGGTATATTATTTTATTACAGAGAAGAATTTTATTTAAATCTAACATTGGTGTTTCTTGAAATCAGAATGCAAAGAACAGGAAGAAATATTTCAGACAATTATAGTCGAACGATATAACAATACAGAAAGATTTACCACCTTGCAAGATACAAGATTTCAAGTGACATATACATATATATAAGCTAATATTTTAGTGTTGTATGTGTTCCTAGTAGTACACCGACAGAGCATGTTCACTATCTATGGCCACCTGCCGTCATTCACGATAATTAAACAAGTATCGCTGGATCTAACTCAGGAAATCTTCAGTGTCCGTTAAGTATTATAACAAACGATAGAGAAAGAAAATGCACGGGAAGCTATATTGCTCATTACGATCGTTTCGATTTATTCTGCATCGGTACATCGCGGGTGGGAAGCTATATAACTAGTCGTGGTGCATCCCTTGGCGCAGATTCCTATCCAGCGTTCATCTGCGAATACTACACACACACACCCGTACCTAACACTCACAATCCCACACACACACGCACATCCACACACATACACACACACGCACACACCCACATACACACACAACCGCACGCACACTTCTCACGAACACTACACACTCACACAGACAGGCATCCAATCACACACACATGGGCATAAACAACACACGCACATACAATAGCAAACGCACGCACACACACGTACACAGTAACGCACATATACACAACATACACATACACACAAACACACCCGCACGCACAAAAACATACACATACACACACGCGCACATACAAAATACACACACACACGTACACGTACCCAACACCTACAACCCCACACAAACACGAACACACACATACT
>NC_068985.1:99630231-99633031 GCF_001194135.2 Octopus bimaculoides | reverse complement strand
AGAGAGAGAGAGAGAGAGAGAGAGAGAGAGAGAGAGAGAGAGAGAGAGAGAGACTTATAAGCAGTTATGCGTCTTGGAGGTGTACGGTAAAATGCGGCTTTCTATGGATTTTGTTTTTCCGAGCGCTTGATTTTCTTAAATTTGTTTGCTAATGGGGAACCTTATAGCAACTCTAAATTTACGTTCACCAACTTGTGCTATAGGTAATCCTTTCTGTATCCCTGTATATTCTGTCTTACACCACTGGAATATACGGTATTGTGGAAAATATTTCTGTTTAACAATGTCATCATGCGAATAACTTATGGAAATTGCTGAAGTGTAATCATTACATTTAAAATAACGACAGAAAAAGAATTATAATGGCTTCAGACAGAGATGACTCTCTCAGCGGAAAAGTAAATGCAAAAATAGATTCTAAGTAGGAAAATTATAAAAATATTGGAAATGCAGATTCTAGTCAGGAAAATTGTTAAAATATTATCTGAAAACATTAACTTTCAACACATTCAACAACGACTAACTACTACTACTACTACTACTACTACTACTACTACTACTACTACTACTACTACTACTACTACTACTACTACTAATAATAATAATAATAATAAATTGCCATGATGCAGTACCAGGCAGTGGCTCTCATGGCTTCTGATCTTAATTGATTGGAAGTGTTATCATTTACATTGTTTTGTCTTGGTATAAAAAGATGGGCTACAGCAAATATTCTGCTTAATACCACAGATTTACTTGTCAGTTGTTTGACCGTAACCAGTTGAGAATGTCCCTTGGTGGCTGATGATATGTGCATCTCTGATAATGAGCAGAAGTAGTGGGAGAGCATCATGGCCATGTGTTGACAGGAATTCTTTGGGGTTTGAATAATTCACCTTTGGAAACACGGGTGTTTTGCTCAACATCCTCAAACAACTTTTATTCAGGGACCTTTTGAGCGGGATCGGCTACTCGACCCGAAGAAAATTCTAACTGGGCCCCACTTGCAAGGTCATGTGCTGCTTATCTTGATATGAGATCACCATGTCACGCACATATCGTAGTGATGTATGTGCCTGGTGTACCCTTATCAGACGTGTAGTCATGATGCGTATAATGGACTTCGTATATTTTACCCGTGTCATTTTGATAGCATGCACTGCTCTCTTACTCAATGATAATAATAATAATAATAATAATAATAATAATAATAACAATAATAATAATAAAGAGAGAGAGAGAGAGAGAGAGAGAGAAAGAGAGAGAGAGATTTCCTTGTTTCCGGTATGCGGTGCTCTCGACTGGTAGCACTTGCATGTGCAACTTGTTTGTAAAATATCTATATTTTAGACATATAATATATATGTCAATTGTATTAGGGAGAATATACAAATAATAACAACAGACGAGGACAGGTGGCGTAAATAACAAAAGGATATATTAGTATGACGCTCGGGAATACGGAAAGTCTTTGACGTTTCGAGCTACGCTCTTCAACAGAAAGAATACGGAGACAAGGAGAAAAACACGGAGAAAAAAAATTGAATAGTGTTCAGTCAACGGGAAATACAAAATATGTGTATATGTATACATGCAAAACGAGAGAACGCAAAAGATGGAGAATTAATAAATAATCAGATAATGAATGTTTAAGTATATATATATATATATATATTTACTCTCTGCAGATATGCTTCAACTATAATACTGTCTTGTAATATTGTTCGGATAGACAAATAACACGTTGTTTTCAGAAGGCATGTGTGTATCATTATCACACATTATTCTAAACCTTAAATCTCTTAAAATGATTCTAGACTGATTATGGACTGACCAAACAGACTAATACGATATATAGGAAATCATGAACCCATGCATGAAAAGTGTCTTCTTCATTGATTTCCAATTACATTTTTCTCTGTTTTCGTTTCTTTTCAGAAAAATCATTCAATTTAACGAAACATTTTCAACATAGTCCTAATTATTTTCATACCCCTCCATTTCGCTGTATTTTCAATTTGGCATCACTCCAGGTCTCATCGCTTTTGTCTACAACGTATTTGTCTGTCTGCTTGTCGCTTGGTGTATATCAGTTTTATTTTATTTTTTTACTTTTTTTTTGTAGTGGCTGTTTTATTTAATGTTACTTTTTAAAAAATACTTTGTTTACTAATATGTGGGTATTTTTTGCTGTTTTCTTTTTTCTGATTTTGTTTTTGTAATGTTAGAAAATCTTTTTTTAACCTCATCAAGCAATATTTTCCGTCTGATATACTCGACGTTACCGAATAATTCAAAACTCTGAGACATTGATAATGAAACGCCACTCATGTCGATGTAATTCCTTTAGATTTATCTATAATTCATCAACAAACACAAGAAGTAAAACGTATATACTCACTCAATAAACAGTGAGACTAACAGAAACTAAAATAAAGACATATACACAGTCTTAGACTGAACAACAATTTCGAGACTAAAGAACATATAGATGTGAGTGTGTATGTTTGTGTGTGTGAGTGTTTGCGTATGTGTGTATAAGCATCTTTATGAGTGTGTGCGTATGTTCGGGTAGATACATGCATAGGTAGTTGTCTGTAACTCTGTAGGAGCGTGTGTTTTCATGCGCACAAACGATTTTAATAAGTTTATAAATTTTCCTCGGAACACTTTACAATATCTACATTTTTATAGACACAATATATCTGTGTGTGTATGTGGGTGCGTGTGTATGTGTGTGGTTGTGTGTGTATGCACACACACACACATATACATATGTGTATATATATATATATATATATAT
>NC_068985.1:99629263-99629675 GCF_001194135.2 Octopus bimaculoides | reverse complement strand
TATATATATATATATATATATATATATATGCGTGTGCGTCTGTGTCTACGTAATGTGTGTGTTCATTTATGTGTGTAATATAATAATTTTATTTCGACCATGATATAGTGTCTTATCGTAATTTGCATACAGTGACAATAATAAATCTTTAGCTTCTGAACGTAGACGGAGGAGAGAAAATTTTTAAAGGAAATAGCATTACATGCCTGAGTTGATATAGTGGTGCTAAATACGCAGTCTGCCGGTCAGCAATTCATCATTATGTTGCACTGACCAGAACTACACTTTGGGGTATCATTTGCCAAACACATATCTTTCTGCAGCACTTATATAATTTTTTGCCATCTGACGCTCGCGCGCGCACACACGCGATGGATAGAGACACGCATACACAGATATATATATATATATA
>NC_068985.1:99621614-99628374 GCF_001194135.2 Octopus bimaculoides | reverse complement strand
TATTTATTTATATTTATACGGAGAATTCACAAAAAACAACAGACGAAAACAGGTGGTGTAGAAAACAAACAGATGTATTAGGAATTGAAAAAGTCTTTAACGCTCGGGAATTAATAAACTCTTTAACGTTTCGAGTCTACGCTCTTCCACAGAAAGGAACACATCGGCAATGGAAGAGGCCAGGCCGTTCCTAGTGAGGAGCGACCTGGACCTATTCAACTGCCCCTCTGAAACAGTCAAGAATGATATCATTATTGTATTATTTGATATTGTTGACATTAATAACACAATCCTGCATCATAGGTTTCTCGCTTGAAAATTTCACTCGTGAAGTCTCAGACAACTGAAAGTAATTTCATCTCAGACAACTGAAAGTAATTTCATCTCAGACAACTGAAAGTAATTTCATCTCCGATGAATTAAAATGTTTTCTTTGGAAACAATATCTTCGACTTTAATTTCAGTATTTACCAACAAATATCTAGGACTGCGATGGTTAAAAAAGTCGTTCCGAGTTTTGCTAATTCTGTCAAATCTTACATCAACGTCCAGATATATGTACAATCTAAATTAAAATATTGTATTTTTGCCGTTTTAACGAGAAAAACTTGCATTGAGTTGTAGGTTTCCTATGCTAGCAGATGTCAGCATCTTATGTTGGTGGCTGGGAATTTAATTACAATTCATAAAAAGAGTTTCAAATAGTTAATTAAATAGTATTAGCTCTTCGAATATCAGCACCAGCACGAACAACATTAATATTAGCGACAATTAAAAATTAACACAAACATCGGTGCTCCGGTTTGCAAAAACATTACTGAAATTATATTGATATTCTTCAAATAACAACAAAAATAAGAAGGTTATTTCGACTCACCCACTCGATTTCTAGAAATGGCAATTAAATCGTCCACGATTATTCCCTACTGAAATGTTAAAAAGAGAGTGCATTGAAAGCAATAGAAACTGAAAGGGAAAAAGTGTGTACCGTTACAGCTAGAATCCCTTTGATATTAGATGTATTCAGTTCGCGCTGGCATGGAACAGAGTGACAATTGTAGATGTAGTGCTCCCATTAGCAAGCATACTGGCAATAGCAGATCTATTTAAAACGACACATAAAATATATCCGCTACGGATACTCTTGGAAATCAACAAAAGGGCTAAAGAACCGTCAGTGTTGGAACTCAACAAAAGGGTGAAAAGAATTAAAACATTAAATGTCAAAGCTACTGCATTCCGTTACATCTCTGGTATTACAGATCAGTTAGAAAACCCATATAGGCAAGACTTTAAGCATATTCTTAATTGGATGCGAGAACATATAAACCATGTTAAGTGTGCTTTTCATTTGGGTATAATATATCGGTTGGAAATACTGGCGAGAGAGAATTTCATCGCATCTAGGTTAGCGTTGGAGAAGTCTATTTTACTCTTCATAAGAAGTATGATATCCTTCTTAGTCAGGTTGTAGACCAATGAGTAAAGTAAATCGCTGAGGTTTGTTTTTTTCTGATTTTCTACATCGGGATGCTTGAGATTGCTATGATGCTACACTAACAACATTAGCGAGCAATGAAGTCGATTCAGAAGGTCAAAACATGATGATAACAGGTTGCCTGTCTCTTCCTGTTTCATCGAGAGAGAATATAGTATAGCATTTTAGAAAGTACTCGGACATTAAAAATATGCTTTAGATTCATTTAGATGTTTTTGTTAGGTTAGAACTTCTAAATGTATAGCGTATTTTGACACATAATTTGGCTACAAATGCTGTCTCTAATATTATTACTTAATGAGAATGAACCCTGCAACGCTAAGAATAATATCTCTTACTCGTCACATTTGATGTCTTCCACTTTCCAAGTATTTCTCCATTTCAAGGCCAAAACCGAAAGATTTCAGTGTTTCCATATATAATTGTTACTTCACGTGGTTATTCTATTATGGTTTTTTGTGTTCTCTTAATAGATGTCAACCGATTGTTGATTGAGTGGTGATTGTATCTGTGATTTCAGTTGATATGAATCATTGTTAATTTATTTCTTTTTCGAAAGTGTAGTTTTGTTTAATTCTTTAGTGAAATACCTTATCATTTTACCTATAAAAATATTCAATGGATCTCAGGGTCTATGTGACTTATCTGCTCATCAAATACGTGGTCCATCAAATACGTGGTCCATCAAATACACCATCTCTTCTTACGTATATCTAATGTGCATTTAAGTCTGCGAATTGGCAGAATCGTAAGCCCAGTAGCATTTTTTCAGAATGCTTATGTTCTGAATTCAAATTCCATCATTGAATTGGCCTTTCATCCTTTCGGGATTGATAATATAGAGTTCCAGTTCTGAACATTGCTGACGCTTTTGCTAAAATTAGAAATAATATTGAATATGTATTTCTAATAGTAATTGCATTTCAGTTGATAGATATGAGCCCGCACGTAGTGCAAGAAGCTTTTTATCTGCATGCGATTGATCTTGCAACTCAAAGAATGATTCGTGCTTTTTCGATTCCATTTTCTCGAGGGAATTTTCGAATACATTAAGGTGAGCTCTTTCAAGTTGATTATGTGACATTAACCGGTTCTCCAAGGCTTTTCAAATTTCAACTTAAACTTAGAAACTATGCATAATCTCTAACAGTATTCCCCTCTGAAATCTTTATCCGGTATGTTATATTGCGTGCCAGTATGTTTCTAAGACAGATACATTAATGTTAATGGAATGTGTCGTCATACTTTACGATGATTTTCATACATATCTTAGGCAGATTTTATCCTGAACGAATACTCATCTGCAACTCTACAATTTTCTTACATTAACACTATGCAGATTTTATTTTCAAATACAATTGTCACCTTAGGGTACCGCCTTTCTTCAATATTACGAGTCCTTAAAACATTTTTTTCTGTATTCTAAAACATACAAAGCGTAAACACGACACCTCCAAACATAAAAATTCTTTTTTCTTTTCGTTAATATTTGCTCTTTTATATGAAATCCTCTAATGCTGGGCCTAAAGGATGCGAGTTGCTCGAATCGTTAGCGTGCGCAGCAAAATGCTTAACGGCATTTCGCACGTCATTACGTCCTGTGAGTGTAAATTCCGCCGAGATTGACTTTGGTTTCATCAATAAAATAAGCAGCAGTCGAACTCTTGCTTCTACATAATCGACTTCCGCCCTTTTCCGAAATTTCTGGTCTTGTGCAAAAATTTTAAATCAATAATTTCTTTGGAATAGTAAAATTTATTCAGACCTGTATAAATGCAGACTTTTAAAATGCTATTCAGATTTATTTTCCTGTACCAACAAATCTCCCTTCTTGTAGTATTATGTAATGTAATATTTGATCATCGTTAATTATTCGATTAGGATAAAGGTTGCGTTTCACACTTGTGGGCAGAAACGTTCTACATTTTCTAATGCTTGATGGAAATATGGAAGACAAATGTAATTAGAGATAATCGCATTTGAACATATATGCTTACAAAATTTATGCAACTGTGTTCTGGGTAACCATCTTGCGAATAATCGTCAAAAGGTCAACATTTCTAGTGCGTACTATATACGATGTTAAAAATGAAAAATATTTTCTAAGCAAAATTTTCTAAGTGATAAATATGTAAAGGCAATTTACTTAATATTTATTTTTCACTGACGTTATTACTGTTATTTCTTTATTTTCTGCAAAGAAAGCGCACAAAAAAGATACTCGTTTGCATTATGTTATATATACAATAATAATAAAGGACGTTACCGTATATGCGTTCACAAACCAAGGACGTTATATAGACCTCCTTGACTCAAGCTAGAGAAGGGGTGCGTATTATATACAAGGTTTAGTTTTTTCATAGATACAGCCCCCACCAAAAATCCCCTGCGTATTATACTCAAGGGCAGACTATACTCGAGGATTTACGGAATATCCTCAGTCACAAACCACTCACATTCCTTCGTCATTTTTGTATGTAATATAATTCATCGGCTGACAGATTCTTCTGTTTTAGGATTTCAGACGGTTAATGAGTAAGAAGACATTGCTGAAATGTGAAAGGAGATATAATTCCAAATGCATTAAAAATTTATTCTTGTACATACTATTTTAGCTTATGGCTAGATCGTGAAAATTATACATCTGGAATTTTTGTTAGTCTGACTGTCTCCTTTTTCGAATTTGTATAAAGATGGTCTCACATAATTATATGATTTCTGGAATGCTAATATTTGACAGATTGTAAGTCTGGAAATTTCCGGTTACATGAAAAACTGAAAACGCTACAGACTTTGTAGCTGATGACTAGGATGGAGCGAAAACGGTACTTTTACACGGATTTTCAAAATATGTCTTTAAGAATATATTTTTATTACAAAATCCTTTAAAAATCAACTCTGTTAAAATCTGAAGTTCTTAAATTTACACCTTCAGGCTCAGCATCCCACTTGGAATTTTGAATAAAGAGCGAAAAAATCAATTTATAACACGCTTGCTGTTCCTCATTTTACATTTTACATTCAATGTTACGAATCGAATCTCTTTTGGTTAAATTCTCAATTTACGCAAGTCAATTGAAATTTCAAACTTATATGAAATAAATATACTTTTCGACATTGCTTTCTTTGCTGTTTTGAATACTACATTACCGAATATATGTGGTACATGAGATCTAGATTACACACATATCGAAATAAAATTTCGTAGAAACCAAGTTGTGATTCGTGACATATTTTGGTGATAAAAATAATTAACATTTCCAATTTATTCGAAATAATTTTATGTAACTAAATAATACGTATCCTTGTAGTGTATTCCTTTTCGTTCCAGTAATAAAGCCAATTAATATTTTTCGTAGACGAGAATTAGCATCTCACACACACATAAAGAACAGAACAATCAATCAAAAATTTATTGTTTTGGAAATTCATAAAACGACATAACGCAATTTGTTATGTTCAAAATAGCTAAAACTAAACAATTCTAATTGATTATCGCTGTATTACCTTACAATGTGAAGGCCACTTTTTGTCTCGAACACCGGAATGTTTCCTTTTGATTCGATTAGACACCTAATGAAACCGTCTTGACTGCTCTCACCATAAACACTAGATGATGCGTCTATCACGAGTTTTACACATTTCTTCACAGCTTGGGTGTGGCACGATAAGTTTTCCAGTTGAATCAAATGCTGCTGTCGAATGAATGTATTGATTTCTTCATCGAAAAATGTCTGTGTTACAGGTGATTCAGTAACAATAGTGTCCTGCCAGTTAATTGTGTCCATATAGTTTGGGGCAGTAAAGTTTAGAGCAGGAATTTGAAAGTTCCTACAGATTTCCCTTTATACAGTGTTCGAGCCTGATTTATGCTCCTCCACGCTAGTTTTCGAATGTGGCTCCGTCTTCGTTTATCATGGCCAGTAAAATTATCTTGTATCGTTTGATCCATTTCTTTCAAAGATTCATGGTGGATGCTTTCCATTGTCACGATTAGGTGTGACAAGAGAATATCTATGATTTTTTGAGGTTTCATAATAATTTGAAATAATTCATGAAATTATACTACATGCTTTTAATAAGTACATGCATGAGGGCGATAGCCGTGGCGACCTGAAACTGTTATTTTTCATCATAGTTTGAATATATTTAAGTTAACTGCCTTGTGGTTTGTAATCATACAGCTTACCTAATTGCAGACGTATTCCAACTCTTACTTTTCGTCGTAAACTTAATTGTTCTCTGTCGCCTTTTGTATTTTATATTATAAGACCTGTCATTGCTATAATTCCTCTCTATCTAGCTTCACCAATTCATTGAAATTACAATTGACAGTATACCTGTGACATATTAAAAGAACTAGATAATTGGTAACGGTCACATTATGTTTGACATTTATTTCAATACAAATAATTTATTTGAGTCATCTCCAATATTTCTCCATAAATATTTTCTTCATGCTCGACTTTTCTACTGTTTCGAGTTCATTAATTTAAGTGTAATTCTAATTTCGCCTTTGGCCTTCTTTTGATGTTTAAATATGGCGTTGTTCTTTACAAACAAGTTTGAAATATTTCGCAAGTTTTCTACCCATAGCGTTTGACAAATTTGCAATTGAATGAATGCGTAACAAGCTAAACGACCATTTTTTTTTTTGTTGTGTGCCCCATTAACCTATCTGGAATAAAAAAAACGGAACATCAGTATTGAAATCCAAAGATTACGTATTTGTGTCCGTATTTAATGTGTTTTAACATATTGGTAAAGTCATTTTCTGTCAGAGAAGCGAGTCTTGTTGGTAATTTCCTTATTTCAGAGGAATTCCTTTTAATTTTACGAAATCCTCTTGGCTTAGTAGATACTGCTTTCCGATTCTTGATTGTTTGTTGGTATTTTTCGTCTTATTCTTCTTGTCGTTTCATCGTTTGTTGTTAGTATATTTCTTTTATCTAAGATAGAAAACCGGTTTTGTGACTATTTACATTAAATTTTATTCGATTTGACCTTTTACTCGTTTCAAGCGATGAAATAAGAAACAGTCAAGCAGTGGGATCGATATGATTGACAAATTGCAGTCCCTGTTGTAGAAAGAATTATGCTTTTCTACATTTTCATAGATATACAGTAGATATTTATTTGCTCTTTTACTTGTTTCAGTCATTTCACTGCCGCCATACTGGAGCACCACCTTTAGTTGAGCAAATCGACCCCAGGACTTATTCTTTGTAAGCCTAGTACTTATTCTATCGGTCACTTTTGCCG
>NC_068985.1:99618393-99621425 GCF_001194135.2 Octopus bimaculoides | reverse complement strand
ATATATACATACATATATACGACGGGCTTCTTTCAATTTCCGTCTAGCAAATCCACTCACAAGGCTTTGGGCGGCCCGAGGCTATAGTAGAAGACACTTGCCCAAGGTGCCACGCAGTGGGAATGAACCCGGAACCATGTGGTTGGTAAACAAGATACTTACCACGCAGCCACTCGAATATTTTTCAGTTGAATCATGTACTAAGCATCACGTACTCTTGATAATATATACGTTTTATATAGGTTTTGACATATTTGAAATAAAATGACTGGTTGTCCATTTACTCATAGCATCCTTTGTTATGCCCATTATGCCTGAATTGTAACATTTGACACGGGTAATTTTGCTTTGGCATATTCAAAGTTGACTATATTTAAAAGCAGCGGCAAAACTAGAAGTGTTCTCAGATTTTCAATGGTAAGATTAATAAACAAGCTATTGAATTTAAATCCGTATTTTATTCGTGCTTAAATTTCGCATGGAAGCATAAATGCATTTATTAAGTTCGGAATACGTTTTGGATGAAGAGGAAAAGTTACATATATGCTTCGGTAAGCAAAAGCAAAATTGAGTCTCGCATGGGAATTTATAATTATATAAATCAAATTCTACGTAAATTTGTTTCTTAGATATCACTTTAAAAAAGTGCCGGCCATTTGAACACTATAAATATATCACCTTACAAGTATCCCTTCTCATCTCACACAAGTTGTTATCAATGTAATAAACGAGAGAAAAATATTTGGTTGTCTTTTGTAATCCTTGATTTCAACAGGTGCAGCCGGTTTCCCAGGCGCGTGTTACACTAAATATAAAAATTCATTATTTTCTTATTCTCTTGGGTGATATTTTGTGTGTACCAGCTGTACGTACGTGCATCCAAATTGCATCATGTTCCTAGGTCTTTTGTATTAAATTATTCACTGAAAAACACTACTGTTTACCTATTCCCTTCATATCACACGTTATCACTCGTATTCTGTATTTCGTTCTGAATATTTTTACCAGCATCTCCAGATTGCTTGGCAGAAATTCCTTCTCGTGTCAAATCTCTGATTACGAGGATGCAAAGAATCCAAGTGTGCAAGAACATTACTTCAGTCTTCAAGTGCAAAAGTATGTCACATACCGTTAATGATATACTGAAAAAATATACTAATGCAAGGAACACGAACGAACAACCACAATAAATGTATTGTATATCACATTTTAACGTGAAATGAAATTACATAAATTTTCTGTATAAATTTTGTCACAAGATTAGCAATATGAAGGTGGAGATAGTTCGATTACGTGAATCCCAGTTCTCGCTAAGTACTTATTTTATCGAACTCTAGAGGATGAAAAGCAAATTCGACATGGGCAGCGTTTAATCTCAGAACATAGAGATGGATGAAATACTGCGAAGCATTTTGCTAGTTGAAGACGACGAGCTGGTGAAATCATGCTAATTATTTCGCCAGCTCACAGTCGTGTACTAGCACTACATTTACCAAACTACTACGCGTTTTATATCATATTGACACTAAGAGGTTTAGCTTTTGAGCATGATTTAGTGACGTTGAACAGCATTGCAGAAAACCAGGTACCGTTAGCAGAGTTCTGAACCGATCTACGATCTGTACATAGCTTTCTCCTCTTTCGTCTTTTGCGATTCGAGATTCTCCAGACCAAATGCACAAGTCTTCGCTTTTTACCTCTCTGAATAAACTATAAATATTAAAGATAATCAAAAGAGCGTATTACATCTTCTTTAGACGTAGCACACAAATCCTCATTCAAAACAATATAGTGGTTAAATATTGTAAAATATCAGAAACACCAAAATTTCAATTGTAATTGGTTCATGTAAGAAAAAACACTCAGCTCAGGTTATTTTGGTTTCGGAAGTAAAATTATTGAAATCAACATATTTTTGCCTCAATGAAATTTTCTTCGTAGATAGAGAGAAACTATTTGTTGCAGACTATGAAACTGAATTAGAGTCTAAATTTGCCTTGTGTGGATCTTTATATTACTTTCCCCAATAACGAAAAGTAAATATCCGTTTCGCACAATGATTTACTGTTTCCATGCTAAAAGTAAAGGTGGGTTAACGGATTTCAATACAATGCTTCCATTCTTCTGACGATAAATCGCTGTTCAGGCTAATCCTGGACCAATGAGATCTATTTGATCATTTAAATATGTATAAATAATCGGTCGTGGAAAACAACATATCGCACATTATATAAGTATGCTGAAATCCGAATGGTTTAGTCTGTTTCACACTTAACCAGTACTAGTTTGGTACCTAGATAAACTCATTGCAAATAGGTATGTGCGAATATAGCACACATTTATGTAGCTTCTGCGACTGATTTTTCCTAATTCAAATAAGGAAATTTGTGAAACCAACAGAGACCAATGAGAAGTAACGTGCATGACTTTATCTATGTATTGGAACACAACACTAATTTAGCATTGTCGGTACTACAATTTATTTAACACATAGACGAGACCCCGATCGGTACCTCCGTCCTGTGTCAGGGGAGACCTGGAATGATGGTAAAATAGGGGTGACTCCACGTTCCTCAAACCTCCAAGATCCCAACCTGGATCATCATACCCGGATGCATTTTAATGTTTTAACCGTGATAATAACATACCCCACATGTATAATAGTCTCCACCATGTGAAACATATATAACTTGGATTGACTTATGTTAGCGCGGCGAGTAAAAAATCTGAATGAGAGATCAATGTGTCATTGACTGAATTTCTGATTAGCATAATGTGTTTTCATTTTTTTCTGTGAAGAATTAGAAAGTTAGGAATGCAATTTGGTATTACGTATTGCCGAATATTACTTTCGCAAAATCTAATCTGGACAGAGTATTTATATTACATATTTAAAATAATTGATGTTCTTATATGTGAATATATGTATTTGTACATGTGTATATATCGATATATGTATGCGATTGCACCCTCACCATATATATATATGGTGAGGGTGCAATCGCATACATATATCGATATATACACATGTA
>NC_068985.1:99615139-99617360 GCF_001194135.2 Octopus bimaculoides | reverse complement strand
TGAATATATGTATGTATATGTATGTATGTATGTATGTATGTATGTATGCATGTATGTATGTAATTATGTATACGGCGGCTTTCAATGAAGACATTTCAACTGAGAATTCCATTGATTACAACATATGTACCTTGTTACACCGCATTTCTTTTTTCCTCAATTTCAATGCAGTGAAATTGATTTTAACATATTGGCATTCCTTTCATTATGAATTCATGCACATGCTATCGTTTTGAATATATATTGTTATGATAGCGTATGACGAATTATTAAATTTCTCGATTAAAATGGAAAATGTACCTGTTGGCTCATGTAATATGACTGGAATATTACTGTGGAGATTTTGCGCATGACTACTTCAACTCTACATCGTTGACGCTATATAGTTCCCTTCATTGTATACTAAGTTCAAAACCCAACAGAGATATTATTCTCCGTCACGAGTATTTAGGAAAATGCAATTATCTATCACACCAACTATATCACCTACTCAGGTAATTAAATCCTTTAATCCATTGTCAACCAGCATTTTAGTTTCATTCTTCAGGATGTTGTCATAGTAGCATTGATGAGAAAACACGGAAACAAAGCCATTATAGTATTTAGTTTCACCACGCTAAGCTGTGAATCCATAGCCAAGAAAAGGTAATCTTTCTTTTTGTCGTGGCAATTTTAGCAGATTTAGTTTCAGTCATGTAGAAAGAAGGGTACATTTAGCGATAAAGTTCGCCATAAAAAATATGTTTTATGTAAAAAAGGATGTTGGGGATACATTCTATCAATGAATATCACTTATTTTTAAGAAGAAACATCTCCTATTTTTGAGATTATTTCGATAGCATTAAAAAATTATTTTGTGGGTATGTTTATCGGATAATGGAAGCCATCCAAAATTGTAGTTTTATCTAGATCGTTACTATTTCTCAGAAGTGTACTGTTATTTCATTTATTACTAATATTATTGTGATAAATAGTGGCTGAAATTATCGATCGCTTCAAATTTCTTTAATATCTGATCATGGTCGTGGAGTTGTTGTAAGCTTTAGTGCGTAGCAGCAGATCAAAATCGATCAAGTGGATTTGTAATCCAAATTAATATGAGCTATAAAGAATCCTTACTTTTTTTTAGATGTGGATGTGGAACTTCTTCGCCAAGTATACCGTATTATTTGTATGCCACAAGTTTGAGATTGACTGATCTTTAGTTGGTATATCCAGTTTGTTATGCATCAGCAACGGCCTGTTTCTGCATATTGTTTTTCAAAGTTGTGTTAAACATCATGCGTGACATTTACCACGTATATTATTGTAAGCGCCCCCTTCCTCAGTATAGATATGCAATGCATGTTAATGCAAAATGACATATCTTCTCTATTACAACACATACACAAACATACTTATATATATATAAATATATATATATATATATACAAACATACGACGGGCTTCTTTCAGTTTCCGTCTACCAAATCCACTCACAAGGCTTTGGTTGGCCCAAGGCTATAATAGAAGACACTTGCAAAAGGTGCCACGCAGCGGGAATGAATCCGGAACCAGGTGGTTGGTAAGCAAGCTACTTACTACACAGCCACTCCTGCGCCTATGATATGTAAATATACACACATTGCATGCAATGCATTTACAGTTTTATAAACCATACGCTGTGTTGCATTCGAATACCTAATTTCACTTGTACCTGTACATATTATTTCCTGGATATATTATAGAATAATGCACATATTCTGTAAAAAAGAATAAGATAAGAAATTATTAGAGACGAACGCCAGTAAATCATTTCAGAAAACAAATATATTTGGGTATTTTATTCGGTAATTGTTCAAGATATTGTCAAATGAAAATTTGCGGAACGTTTAATTTTGTCTTGGAAATGTGTATGCTGGGAGGTTATATTTTCCTCTGTATTTAGATATATTGAAATTAATTACATAGCCTTGGTTTCTCTCTTCATTTATATTTCTTAATATTATTACGTATCACAGATACATTGCTAACACACATCGAAGCTACTTGTTTGGAATCGTGCGTTCGTACAAGAATGTATCTTGTAATACTTTTGTATAAAACTATCTACAACCGAACAGCAAAACAGAGGACACATGCAAATGCATTCATACATCTATACATATATACATAAATACATAAATACATACATACGTATATATCTATCTATATATACATACATATACATACATACATATAT
>NC_068985.1:99613826-99614654 GCF_001194135.2 Octopus bimaculoides | reverse complement strand
TATATATATATATATATATATATATATATATATATATATATGTATGTATGTATGTATATATAATGTACAGCTGTGCGGCGGTGAAATATTTCCTAATTGAGGCAAATACAGTAACAATTTACTAATTAATGTCCAATACTATCAATACGTGAATGGAATTCTGTTAATAATTGACTAAATGTAAAAATGAATATACTATATTGTTATCATTTCCTTTTTGTTTTCTTTTCCTTTTTGTTATTTGTTTACATATCATTCCTACACTTTTCTTTTTAAAGAAATTAAACAAGAAAAAAAAAACAATATACAAAAAGCAGGCATTAGCACAGAGCAAAATAAAAAAAATATTATAAACAGGAAAAATATAACGTAAATTGTCAGATTTAGTCAATTTGCATCATTCAAGCACTTACATAGATGGAATCTTTCTGAAAGGTAAATAACTATTTTGCTAATTACACTTAATGACAGATGTAATAGGAAGGACATTACGTCGCTGCTGGTAGTTAAATAATAACACAAAATAAATTGCATATATATATTTCGTACAATTAGAGTTAATAATGATTAATGAGAAATTATGCTGACTAGAACGAGTGCCCATATATATGTGTGTGTCTGTGTGTGTGTGTGCTTGTGAGAGAGAAAGAGAGAGAGAGAGGGAGAGAGAGTGTATACACATAATCATACATGCATGCATACATTCACACACGCATACACACATACACACACACATGTATATATATCCATATATATATATATATGCATATATATATACATATATACATGTATATATATATATATATATATATATATATATATATATAT
>NC_068985.1:99597447-99606179 GCF_001194135.2 Octopus bimaculoides | reverse complement strand
GAAATTGGTTTTTATATCCTGGAAATGTGCCACACAGGGCAGATTTCCGTCGCAAAAAACTTGCATCAGAGAGTCTACACGTTGTTATACAACTTTGTATATAAAATAAACTTTACAAACAAACTTTTTAAAACATGAAAAAGGCAAAACTTACGGAGCCGACACGTCTACCGTCCGTCCATAGAGATAGATAGATAGATAGATAGATAGATAGATAGATAGATAGATAGATAGATAGATAGATAGATAGATACACGTAAGCACGTAGATCCAAAACAAACGGGAAAAAGTAGCTTCCCGAATACAAAATGTGGAGCAAAATAATATGTTATTAAAGCTGTTATGTAGAGATTTAAGTGACCATTCGTCACATAGTTATTATAACACAGAATAAGCTATAAATGAAATAGTATGACGATAGTTAGTGCCACGAGGTGTTGTGAATTTTTTGTGAAAATGCGTATGAAATATGTATCATTAATGTAGGATGAAAAACGTTTTAAGAGAAATTGGTGATTATCAGAATTAGGATAACGATAGCAACTGCATACATATTGAGGTGGGTAGAAGAGTATAAATTGTTCCAGAGTAGACGGGGAAACTGAGAGAGTCTAGTGATAAATAGATTAGAGTCTATGTAGACATAGACGTATTTGAGAATCATGTTAGATTAGGGAGTGAGGCCTGGACAGCTACAATTGGATCGGATAGGAACAGAAAGATTTATTTTAGCTTGAGAACGGATGAATATCTGTTGTTTTCTTGTGAGTCAATGATGAAGGGTGAGATATAAATCGGAAAAATGTTCATGATCATTGAAGAGGATGAGAAGAATTCTCCAGAGTACGTATTTCTGTTTTGACATTTCGAGGGAGACTTAACTGTGGCGGTGAACTGAGAATTTGTAGTAACCGTCAGGTCAAAGCATGGAAGAATTGATTAGATCAGAACAAACGTCGCTAAAATTAGCCAAGGGCCATGTAATAGTGTCATGTCAGACAGCACAATGGGAAACACCTAAATAGACAAAGGGTCGCCTTCTGTGAAGTCTACAACTTTATAGAAGATAAGTGCAGGAATAACGGAGTTGGAAGAACAGATGTTTTTCTAAACATAATGCCAGGCTAGTTAGAGTAACAATGGCAATAGTGGCGGTGGTAATGACAGTAGTAGTAGTAGTAGTAGTAGTAGTAGTAGTAGTAGTAGTAGTAGTAGTAGTAGTAGTAACACTAGCATTGTTCCAGCACTAGAGACAGCAGCACTAGAGACAGCAGCTCTAGGGTGTGGTGTGTCAGTAGCAAAGCCAAGAGATGCCCTAGTGGTTGCATAGTATTAGCAAGTGTGGGTTTGACAAAAGCAACGGCAGTAGGGAATAACATTGTTAAGATCAGCAGAAGCAACAAACAGAGACATACTATCATATTCAGTGTTAGAAGAAGAAGCAACACCAAGAAAGCAGTAAGCGTGAACGTTTGCAGTTTTATTAAGAGTAATATCCGCAGCAGGATCAACGTAGGTGTAATAACAGCAAGTATGGATATATCCATGTTTGTTTTTTTAGCGTAATTTGTGTATTCTTTCAAATATCTAATCACTCCGTCGTCGTTGGTAAATGATGGTACTTTCACTTTCCTGAATATTGAGAGATGAATGTAAATTCCAGTAGGCGGATAGTTGGACATAAAAGCAGAATTTATGATAGCGGCACACTTCTGTTTGATTCATTAAGGTAAAACTCATGAATTAAAAATGAAGAAATTTAGTAGAGAGATTAACGGAATTAACTGTAGCACTGCGTTTTTAGTAGACTATACTAATAAACGGTGCACTGCTCTGCTGTGATGTGATTTACGACCAAAATCATACTCTGCGGTTATATTTCCCCAATAAGTTGGCTTCATACAAACCACAGGCACACTCGTAGTTCGCATTGACACACACACACGTACATACAAGCGTATACATACACACATACACAAATACACGAACGCACAATTGCACAAACATACACACACGCACTACACCATTTTTAGAACGATGTATATTCTAACATCATTTTGCCATTGCGGTTTTTCTAAAATATATTAAAATCTATGCATAGATAGTTCACAAGGTCCTTTTAATTGTGGAAAGTAGTCAGTGTAAGGAACGAATGGAAACAAGATTATAACGAGGTAACTTTTTTGTTAATATATCATTTAAAAGCTGAAGGGAATTTTGATTTACGCTGTATATATATATATGTGTGTGTGTGTGTGTGTGTGTGTGTGTGTGTGTGTGTGTGTCTGTGTGTGTGTGTATATATATATATATATATATATACATCTGAATACGCCAGCGCACACACACACACACACTCATGCGTATGTACATCTATGTGTATATGTATGTAAATCACCTGAATTGTACGGCCTCCCTAAACAGATATCTTGAGAATAACCATCAAAGGAAACCTGACAATCGCATAGAATTCCATTATCAATCTTTATACCTACGATGCCTAAAAGCTATCCTGATATAAATAAAAGAAACAATTCTCCAATACATCTTTCCTTTCTATTGTCAACAGGCGCTTAATCCTTTCAAATTCGCAGTTAATAACACGCCTTTCTATCACTAATCATATTCCTTGCATAACCGAGTGATATATTATATACTAAACCTGAGATGTCTTTTTCAGATGTCCAGACAGTAGTTCATAACAGATCATATTTCTGTCAACAAACTTCAGCGCTACACATTCAAAAGCATTCCATACACCAACCGAAATGTCCCCCTAAAGTGTTTTCGATCACGATGAGTCTGTTTTTGTCCTTACTTTATATTGCATGAAGAAATTTTCCTCCGAACTAGAAATTGCATCACTTTTACAAAATAGCCATTTTTTTCGAATCGAGAGGTAAATTAATTTTCACACGAAACTCTAACCATATAGAAATTACTGCATACCTAACTTTTTTTTTCTTCAATTCCTAACCAAATTTCAATGCACAAGTTAAGCTGAGCATCAATCTTATCGGCAACACAAATCTCAAATGTTTTTCAAGCATCATGACGTAACCTCTCTTGGCTAAAGCCAAAATTATCGTTGAGATCGTCGACATCTTGACAAATCAGTTTTAGAAATGATGTATGAGACTAGTTCCGTTGTCACGCCTCACATATTTCCTTTAACTCGTTGATTTTCTTTTGGTTAAAGGATTTTGTGAATGGCTTGCAGTGCGTGTAAATAATATCTCATAGAATCTATTTTTGTTTCCAAAATTTTCCTTTGTATTCTTCTCTTCGAAGTCTAGTAAATTCTCTAAAATTTTATGTCTGATTTAAATAGCGGAGCTACTTGTATTACCACCAGCTGAAGTTTTCCTAAATGAGGAAATTATTTCATTTTTTCAATATCTGGTATTTTGTAGTGTGAAACCTGATTCTGGGTTCAATTCAAGTTAAGGCAAGTAAAGCATTTCGTTTTTGGATTTGGTTTGCGTGATTCTAAATGTGAGTACGTGTGTTGAAGCATATTCTGTTGTGTCTGGGGAGAACCATTCCCTTTCAGTGCCTTATAATTTAACACACTCACATGATACCAGTGGCAGCTGCCCTAGATATAGAAACAAAGGCTTGTGACAAAGCAAACAGGTTGAACACGTGGTATAAAACCGACCGACAAATATCAAGGAGTGATGTTTGTAGGAGTCACAGCCCGTGGAGAACTAGCCCGTAGATTTAGGAAAGCTCTGAAGGAGACCAAACTCAATATTATGATTGTTTATGAGCCAGGGAACTCCATCAGATCACAACTATGTAAGACGTACCCCTTTCAGAATACCATATACATCAATGATAACTGCATGTTATGTAGGATTAGCCGTGACATTAACTGTAGAACTAGAAATATAGTTTGCAGCATAAGATGCATAGACCGTGTGTGTAAAGACATGAACATGACATATATAGGGGAAACATCTAGGAACGACTAAATGAACATTTGAGACCACATGACGATAATAAAGTCCTCCATACTCTACCAACGTGCCAAGCGTCAACATGGAGCCAACATGGGTCAACTTGACATCTGAATCTTATCCAAGCACGCAAAGGGCGCAACTCTCAAACAAATACAGGAGTACGTCCTCATAAATGAAACATCTCCAGTACAAAATAGGAAATATACGTAGTAGATAGCATACTCCAAACCCACAGCTGGAGTAGAATAGTTAGTGGGCTGTTATGTAGATAGATGTATGTATGTGTGTGTAGGCGTATGTGTATATGTCTATATGTATATGCACTTGTATGTAGGTATATACATATGAATGTAAACAGATAGACATACAAACGGATAGGTACATAGTTTATATGAATAGACAAACACACATACACACACGTACACAAATGAAGGCTGAAACACATAATCATATATACTCACACCCTTCACTTCACACAAGGACACATATGGAGACACACATCCACACATACGGAGATAAACATCCACACATACAGACACAGTACATAGTTGCAAAATGAAACCCATAGACACACACATACACACTCAGACATGCACACAAAATTAGACAAAGGTACACATACACATGCAAACAAACACACACGCAAAGACACACAAACACATGAATATGCAGGCAGAATACATACATACAAACGTACACACATGCATACATATATACATACGCACACACATATGCATACATGCATACACACATATGCATACATACATACAAACACACACATACATACATGTGTATACACACACACACTGACCATACGCATGCGCACAAACAAGCAAATAGAACGCAGCATCAATAAGGGACAGTGTCAATAACTATTGAAAAGGTTGCAAAACGCAACGAAAATTTGAGAAAAATATATAAATGAGTGGAAATGTTACGGATGAGTGTGTTAAATTTTCAAGTGAATTAGATCTAGAGTTAAATACAAAAGCACACTACTGTAAATCTTCATACATAGACTGCATTATCCACTCTCATAATATTCCTCTCAAGCGTTTATGTGGAAACAACTGACTGAGTGGAGGTTTCCATTTGTGTGGGTCCGGTGTATGTTGTTTTGCTTGTGTATTCACATTTGCATGTGTTTAGATGTTGTTTTTTTTTAATGTAATTCTAAACAAGTAACTCAAAGCTACCTACTTATAAATTATATCTTGGTAACATTTAGTTCAATTAATCAGTATTATTATTCAAATAGACTTATCATCACAGCTTCTATAGACTAGATTAGCAATACCTTTAGTAAAGTATGAATATGCTATATTAACCACTTATAGTCTCAGCATTTCGTCAGTTGGTAATTGTATACTCAAAGATGATTGTCAAATTAATTAGCGTTCAGAGAATGCTACATTACGTTCCCGATTGAAATCAAATGTCATTTTCGCTTGATCTATGAAAAACAAAATTACTGTTTTGTTTGCTATATTCCTTCTCTGCAGTTAATGCTTATCAAGGGGAATTAAGCAGCACACTATGACTGAATCTACAATTGCTAAAACACAAAACATTTTAATGAATCAAAAACAGATAACATTCATTGCGTTCTTACGGATTGTTTTCGCATTGCTCAACTGCACTTTTGATATATGTTTGACTCATAAGATGAAACAGCTCTCTTATGATATCTTTGAATGCATAGTAATCATTTTTACTTCTTTTGACTTTATTGTGGTTTGCATAGAAAAGCTTTACATATTAAGTGTGTCACACGATAAAGGACGTAAAAACCAAACTTATTCTGTATGTGAAAAAAATTAAATGAATTTGGTTCAGCTAATGTTAGACGATGCTATTTGGTGTTTCATTATGCTGCTATTTTGAGACATTTTATTTTTTCACTGTTTACTTTGCAAAGCTGAAGCGACGCAGATTCTGTATAATGAATTCAATTGTATTAAGACATCGACTAGACAATAGATAACATACACTCTTTTTATGAAAGGAAGGTTGAAATAAAGGCAAACGATGGAAACAAAAAGTGAAAATCAAAGAGTGATCATATTTCGGAAGGCAAAAATCTAAAGAGAACAATCCAAACATTATGAATTACGAATCATTTTCTATATGTTCCTAAAGGAAAAATAACAAACCAGAAACAATATCAGAAATTGGAGAATCAAAAACGGTGCAAGAGAAAGAAAAGTGAGACAGTGATAAAACATGTAACCTGAAACAAAAGGAAGCAGTTACATAAACATATAGAGACAGAAATACCAGTTGAAATCTTTTCTATGGAAATTAAATGAGCATAGAAAATACAGCTGCTTAATAAAATCGTTTAGAAACAGGTCTTAACAACTTTATTTTGTCTTCACTGTTTCTTAAAATTAATTCTCGCAAAGTGAAACCGAAGGAAATATTCTCATTACAAGGTCTAATCATTATTAACTGACTAAATTGCAACAATGTATAATTATTGTACTATATTTTCCGTGATTGGTAGAAAACTGACATTAGAAACAGCTATGGTTTGATACCTCAGCATAACCTCAGTCCTTCCAGGTTCACTGGAAGGAAAAATTAATGCGATCCACATGTCTAATACATCCGAAAGATGCAATCGATATTATATATGTTTAATCACAATGGAAATTGAAACGCCATCTCTAATATATATATATATATATATATATATATATAGATTGAACATGGCGATTATTAAAAAATGATGTAGTCGAAATTATTTACTCTGATATTACAAAAAGTATTTACTAAATTACTGTTTTGTTCTTACAGTTTAAATATTGTCCTTTACGTATTAACAAGTGGTTTGAAATATGAAGCGGAACACCTCCATAACTTATAGTAATTTTAAGATAATTGTGATTGCATATGTTAGACAAAGAGACAGGCAAAATTTAGTTGATGAAGATTATTTCGTGTAGTACCAAGGTGAATTGAAAGTGTCATAACGCCAACAATAGTAACACACAAAGTGGTGCGTGTGTTATCAATACTATTGGCGTAACGACCCTCCGAAGTCACAGCTTGTTTCAACACTTGTTTCAACACACGAATTCACACCAAGAATCTTGGGAACCTAATACAACGATGAAGTAAAGTACCAAAGTGTGTGTAGTCTGAAAATAAAGATTATATGTTTTTAAAAAAATCAACGTCGTCCCATCAGTTAAAGAAAATTTTGGAGAAACATTGTTTTTAAAACTGTGAGAGACAGTGTGGAGGTAAATGTGCGACTTTTAGAGAGCTATATTGTACACACAAGACTTATTTAAAAGTCTGTTTTAAAAGCAGAACTAAAGCCTTGTATCACTTGCAAATATTTCTGAATGAAATGTCAAACAATTATTTCTACTATTCATGGTTTATTTAATCGTTTTTTGTTTTGTTTTGTTTTTTTTTGTTTGTTTTTTTTTTTGTTTTTTTTTCAGGTATTGTCCATTAAGAAGACCTGTGTCTTGTAGAAGAGAGTGGCAAAGTCAAATTGGAATTTTATTAACAATAGAATTTCAATAATATCCAGACATTGAAATGGTTTAGCGAAAGATTTCGCTCCATTTGAGTAACCCTAAGTACAATTTAATTCAACAATTCGCATTTACGTCAACACAATTCCTTTTTAAAAATCTCTAAACAAAAGCAATTTGCTTTTCGTTCTGGCTATTTCATTTTATAAATCATCACCGATTTTCCAAAACAGATTGAATTTTCTCTTCATTTTGAACTGTTCAGAGAAGTTAAATTGGTTTTATTGACAAGATAGACAAATATGCACAGTAAAGCAGAAACATTGAGGAAAACGAAAACGAAGGAATTCTGTTTTTCACTTTCTTCCTTTAATCATAATATGTTAATGGTTTCCGGCGTTGTTTAAATGTAACTGAACCAGAATGATACTTAATCCACTCATTGTTTTGGAATATACTTGAAAGAGCGTAGTAATATTTGGTTGAAAATCACAAGTGAATTAACGTTAGGCATGCATTATACAGAAATGTCATCTTCGAGTAAAATTAATTAGCAACTTTTGAACTGAGGTTAATCTTTTTGGTGAAAGTAGAACTAAAGCAGTACTTGGAAATATTTCTGAAAAAATATAAAACAACTGTTTCTGCTATTCATGGTTTATTTCATCGTTCGTTTGTTTGTTTGTTTATTCGACTTTATTGTTTGGATGTTTTTGAAGAATGTGTTATAATTAGTAAGAGGACGGGCAATATAATTATCAATATTCAGAGGATGTATGTAAGGTTAAATAATAATGGGATGCAAGAAGACTGTTTTTTTTTAGTGTACTGCAGTTTTTTAGTGGGTGATTTCACTGAGTGGAAAACAACTGAAGATTGTTTCTGTTCCGTATGAAATGGAAATACGAAGCAACTAACTGATTATCGACTTATTTCAGATGTTGGGATTTGCATAGTTTCCATAACATACAAAGTGAGTCCATGGATCACCAATAATATGATACTAATTATATAATAATAATATTATTATATAACTATAATGATAAACTATTCGATTCATTAGTTGCAGGCACGGCTGTGTGACTAAGAGTTTTCTTTGCAACTATGTGGTTGCAGGTTCAGTACGACTGCTCGGGACGTTGAACAAATTTTTTTCTACTAAATCCACTGGTCGACCGAAGTTTTGCGAGTGGATTTGATATACTTATAACCGGAAACTATGTGGAAGCTCGTCATATATATATATATATATGTATATATATATATATATATATAT
>NC_068985.1:99594590-99597146 GCF_001194135.2 Octopus bimaculoides | reverse complement strand
CTTATAACCGGAAACTATGTGGAAGCTCGTCATATATATATATATATATGTATATATATGCAAGAGAGAGTGTTTCTCCTACTCAATGGCTTGACAGCTGGTGTTGGTCTGTTTACAACCCTATAAGGTAGCGGTTCGGGAGAGCAGAGTGATACCATAAGTACTTGATCTGGTACATAAAGACTTACTACCGTCTTTGATCTGTTTTATTCCAAAACCTTCGAAGCATTGCCAAAGTAGGACCGCCACGAATGACTAGCACAAATAAAAAATAAAAGATACATACGTAAAAGTGTTACAATTCTCAGGTTGAGACTATAGGCGATATTTGTAAGAAAATTGCTGTACCATTGGATTGCAGGTACGTTAATACATCACTTCCGCTTGCCTAATTTACCTCTACAAGTTTTACTTCATTTGACTCAGCCTGGAATTGAAGTCTGGATCTTATGATTACGAAACAGATTTCCTAAGCATTTGACCATACTGCATCCACACTTCATCCATATGTAGATATATATATGTGTAAATCCGTATACACTAAAATTGCTTCCTCATGCATATTATATATGTAATCAATTTTCAAGGAACTTATATAAAGGAAGGTATGTGTATTTGTATTCGAATACAGAGTATTAATGTACTGAAATACCAGTGGAAAAAGGAGCAATAATGTAAAAATAGAAGCATTCAATAAAAATAGTATATATTGCAAAACAGCAAGTGCAGTGTGATTAACATTTAAGTTCTTCAACATATAAACAGGCGTAACATATTTTCCACAACCGATTAGAGTTAAGTAGCATATGTCATCGTATATTTATTCACAGACATACACGCAAGAGCACTCATATAGACACAAATCATTTATTTTTACACGTGTGTGTGTGCGCGTGTGTAATCGCGCGTGCATAATTGTATATATACACAGAGAAAGTGTAAGAGAGGGTAAAGAGAGAGCGCGAACCTATCCTTATGCATATATATATATATATATATATATATATATATATATATATATGTATGTATATGCATTCGTGTATATGCCATATTTGCATTATAATATACAGAATGGATGTATATTCGGTATATCTGCATAATATTTACAACGCCACACAAATTTACAAAATCACTGGCGATTTGGTACGGATTATTTTGTCTCCACAGAATTTTTCATTCAAATCTTCATTGTGCTCAAACTTTAATTTTCGTATTCAAAATGATGGCGTTATATTAATGTAGAAGCATTACACTATTCCACTATAAAGTGACAATTGTAGCATGTTTCAAGTTAATGGAACTACAACCAAACTAAGATATAAAGCCAAACTATACGTTGTTTGAATACTTTCAGAAGTTTCAATAACACTTAGTTCTTTGCTATGTTTCCGGTAAATTCATATCTTTCATTGTCGTAAGGCCTCGCAGAGTGGGTCAGTGACATTTGCTGAGGAGACTAAAATTACACAGCTTCAATATTGGGGGTGTTTTGTTTCACTTTAGTGATTCGAATAATTTACTTATGTGTTGAAAATATTTTACATATAATACAATATTTCTGCAGTCTAGATGATACTTTAAAACCAACATTCCACTAATAGATCAGTACAAACTAATTTCATAGATTAAATGGATGCAATATAATATTATATAATCCACTATTGCAACCAGTTATAACAACAATGATATGGATATATAAAATATGTTATTTATGAACATTAATATGATTATATATACTAGGTTAACTTATGAACGAAATGTTATGCGACAAACACTTAGAGTGAGATCCATTTACAGAAGAATTTCAATTCCTTTCTTGATTCTTCCGTTATTGCTTAGCTCACCCACATCATATATGAAGAGTCTTCAACGCACTGACTTATTCACATATTAGTAGCGCATTATTTTCAATTTCCCTGTTACAGAAATCTCCACTATCTCCTTCACAAAATTTGCCAAAGACACAAACTATTAAATATCATCCTAGCATAGTACGGTTATCAATGACAATAATTTTGCGATATAAACATATGAATTCATCGTAGTCCACGAGCTTTCAAATTAGATAACATTCTTAGATTGAAATGTACGCCTCATATTTACTATATCCCCAAAATACAAACATTTCCATCATCAGCTACTTAATGTATTTCACTATACATGGAAACTGTGTTGCGTTGCCAATGTTGTAGCATGTATTTGAAAAATAAATCACAGAAGAAATGAGTACCGACTCTAAAATTTACATGAATGAAGAATGTTGTTAGATGGCTTAAGTACTTAATAGTTAATTTGAAATAATCTTTATAAGAATCAATTATCTTCTTATAAAACGATTTTGTCTATTAAAATGCTTTAATGGTGTTTAAAACTCATAGAGAAAAAGAAAAGACTCTCGGATCAAGACACAGCACGTAAAATTGGTTGAAACGCTCAACCGGAACCCTAAAATATACCACATACATACACACACACACATACATACATACATACATATATATTATATGTATGTATGTATATATATATGTATATATATATATATGAATATATATATAT
>NC_068985.1:99591218-99594109 GCF_001194135.2 Octopus bimaculoides | reverse complement strand
TATATATATATATATACATATATATGCATGTGTGTACGTGTGTATGTATACATACATATATACATTCATACATACATTTGTGTATGCGCGCTCATACTGACCACCGCCCATTTGCACAAACAAACAAAAAGAACGCAGCTTGTACTTTTCTAAGTAAATTTGAGTCCATATTGTTTGTGGAGAAGTTATGAACGAATGATTCAACAAGTAGAAACATTTAAGGAGAGGTAATTGATGATAGTTGTTACTGGTTACAAGGGAGGCAATTGCTCATCTTTCGGGGAGGGGATAAGTATGAAACAAAAACCTAAAACTTGAAGTAGTGAGAAAAATATGTACAGTGATGGGTATGTTATCATGAATTAAAATATGTACTGAAGTCAAAGTTGGCTATGCGTTCACATTTAGACGCGTCCTATATTGTTCGATAAAATTTTTTTTGTTAGTTACACCTTCATGTATAGAAATTGTTTCTTTGCACTCGTAGAAGGGGTTGAATAAGTTTGGTTGGATAATACCTGCATATTTCGCTATCTGCTCACTCAAAGGAATCTATCTGTATTATGGGAACATGATTTGCTCCCTATGAAGCGTGGTTCTACGTCCCAGTGTCTTACTTGGCTATTTATATAGTTATGTCCACAACGTGAGTAAGTTATAACATCAATTAGATTCTCGGACGCACGAATTGTGAACTTCTCTCCTTATTTGAATATGAATTCAAAATATATACAGTATATGTTATACATTATACCTCATATATATATATATATATATATATATATTGTAAGTATGTGTATACATATATAGGAATATATACGTGTATTAGTGCGTGTATGTATATGTGTTTATACAGAGAGTAGACTATTATACAATGAAGACAGTATTAAAATGCGAGCTGTTATAAGTTTTATACTATTGATAACTCATCACTCGGAATATCTTTCTAACGTGCCGTATATCTGTAGGCATGCTATAGAAGCTTGTCTGCCCATTATAGCATCAGAGACAAGAAGCATATTGTACCTCCCTCTTAAATACTGCACTCATTGAATATTAAGCCTGTGTGTGCGTGTACGAGTGTGTGTGTGTGCATGTGCGTGTGTTGGCGTGTATGTGTGAGTGAGTGTATGTGGTGTGTGTGTCGGCGAGCAGTAATTCGTCTGGAAAATCTATAATCAAATACTAAATACCAGAGACGAATCAATGCCATTAAAAATATATTCTTATGATGATATGCAGAATAACTTTTAACTTTTGCAAACTATGATTTGTGTTTATTACATTAAACTAGGAATGATTATTAGCAATGTCAATAGAATATTGAAGCAGAATATTAAATGACACAGAAATATTTCGCTAAAAAGGAAGAATACTGCTATTAAATAAAATATGACAATAATATACAGTGAGACATTTATATTAAAATAAAACAATTGTCGTAATAAATTTTACAATGAACATAGAAATTGTAAGACTAAATTGAACATTAAAAATCGGAATATAGAATATAAACTTTTTTCATTAAATATAGATAACCGATATTTTAAATGTAGCAGTAAATATATAAAGGACAATTATTTATTTAGCAGTGGTGTTATATAAGAATCGTTTACCAAAATTTTACTTCTGCTCACTAATTGCGCAATGTAAAATTTGTTTTAATACATCAGCTAAAGCAAATAGCACTGTAGGTGTCTTTTGAAACTTTTAAAATTAAATACAGAATATAAAATTGGGCGAATACAGTAGACAATATACGGAGAGAAAAATAATTAAGAACTACGTCAGAATTTTTATCTCTCAGTCTCGCTCTGAATCATTACTTTTGGTAAAAAAAAAAATAATCAAATTCAACTTTTTAAGTGACTTTACATCGACTAGTTTAAAGATCTGAGAAAAAAAGATAAAAGAAACTTTACTATCTTAAATTCATATCTTGAATTAATCTGTGCAGATGAGACTTCATCAAGACGAAATGGGACCAAACAAAGATACTCTGGTAATAAAAGAGGATCTTAGTATAAAACATGAATGTTCTTCTCCTTTTCCTTCTAACTAGAGAAAAAAAATTCCAACCTAAAAACTAGAAAAACATGAAGTGATTATCTCCCCTGAAGTACATACATTCTCCCTTTCTCTACCTCCATCTCTCTTTCTCTCTCTCTCTCTCTCTCTCTCTCTCTCTCTCTCTTTCTCTCTCTCTCTCTCTCCCTCTCTCTCTCTCTCATCATCATCATCATAGCACGTCCAACAATCAACAACGGTATACACACACACGCCTTTCAGGTATTTTGGCTTCTACTGAGCAGATGAGTAATGTAACTCTTCCACTGGACTGCTAAATATTTGGCTTCCACGCCAGGATTGGTGGTCTTGTTGTTGTCATCGTGTAGTTTCATATCAACAAGATCTAGATGTCCTCTGACATAGATTTATCCTCCCTTTTCTACTTTTTTCTACCTCATGGTCATAGGGTGCGAGGTAGAAATTATGACGTAGAAAAACATCCCTCATATCTTCCATCATAGTATCGTACTGCTCACCTGACGTGCAGTAATAATATTACAGAAGGTAACAAAGGAATATAGCTATATGGAGACATCTCCAGTTTCTATTCCTATAGCCGATGACATTCTAAATTAATCGTATCGGTGGCAATTGTTTCAGTCATTTGTCTGTGCCATGCTGCAGCGCCTCCGTGAAGGGTTTTAGTCGAAGAAATCGACCCCAGGAATTTTACATTAAACCTAATAATATTCTATCGGAATACTTGGCAGAAACTCTAACAGGGACGTATATAACCAACACCAGCTGTCAAGCGGTGGTAGGGAATAAGCACTGACACAAACACACTGACACACACACACACACACACACACACACACACA
>NC_068985.1:99581643-99591174 GCF_001194135.2 Octopus bimaculoides | reverse complement strand
TATATATATATATATATATATATATATGTATATATATATATATTCGACGGACTTCTTTAAGTTCTCGTCTACCAAATCCACTCTCAAGCCTTTTTTCGGTCCGAGCGTATAATAGAAGATACTTGCCGAATGTGCCACCCAGTGAGACCGAAGCCGGAACCATGTGATCGTGAAACAAGCTTCTTACGACGTAGCTACTTTGAATGTTAAATATGATCTCCTCGTGTAAAAAGTGTCGGTAATGAAAATGTCAGGATACTGTTTTGATAAAGTTCTGTGTATGTTGCTTTATATATTCTTCGTCCTTGTGGCTGAGTTATTTTTTTATAACAGTGCGTAATGATGATGTGACCGAGAAAGTGCCGGTGCCCTCGTCTTTCTGAGATGTAAATGTTTATACGGAATTAACAAAATTAGATTCTTAAAAGAAAGGCAAAGAGATAAATATATCCTGGATATATTCCCGTATAAATATTATCTCATATAAAGGAACTGGTATATCAAAAGTAACGTTTCATACGCCAGCTATATAGATTTATTACAAAAAGTAAAACAAATTCTGTAACAGAAATACCTTTCACGTAGTCCATCTGCTTTCCATAGAATATAACAGATTATGTTCATCCTCATTTCAGCTTAAAATGTCATTTATGTTATTGATAAAGAATTAATAAGAAACCCGTAAAATATATTTGTATACTCGATATTTTCTTCCCTCAAAAATAAGTTATGCTTTCATTAACTCTGTGAAGATTAGAATATAAACATCTCGTTTACCGAGAATATCTCTTAAGTACATAAGTCAGTTTTAACGGGGATTGCTTAAGTGTGAATAAAGATGAAGTGTAATGATACTGTGTTGCAAAGTTTTGTACATAATACTTGCGACCCGATAGGAAAAGTGTGCGTTTTACCCTCCTTTGAATATGAATATATTGATTTCATATTTTGGTACAAGGTCAGTAATTTCAGGAGAGAGTGACAGAGAGAGAGGGGAGAGAGAGAGAGAGAGAAAGAGAGAGAAAGTTTATTACATCGCCCCGAGTAATCAACTGGTACTTATTTCATCGACCGCGAAAGGATGAAAGGCAACGTCGACCACAGCAGGATTTGAACCCAGAACGTAAAGGCGGACGAAATGACGCTAAGCATTTTGCATGACGTACTAATGATTCTGCCAGCGTGCTAGAACTAAATATGGTTATACTGAGAGAGTTAAATTGCTCTTAAATGCAGATTATAAATTTCTCTCATTTTACTGCTGACCGACGCAATGCTAGTTATTGAACTTAAAACTATGCACTTCCGGTGTACTGTCACTTTTGTTTAGTTTACGAATATAAGTTTTTATCAAAATAGATTGACTCTACACTGTACTCTGTATTCTATAAGACTAATACCATTGAAAACCTGTCACTCTAGTCTCATAAAAATATTATTTGTCATAGTGGTTAGATAATCATTTTGTGTGAAGAATATAAATGATTTTTATATTCTTTTGAAATAATCCGTTCTCTTACTTCCAAACATATCTTATGTAATAGCACACAACACACACACATACGTTCACACTCATGCATACATACGTCTGCCCACCTAGCAAGTTATTTATCTATCTATATTATTCCATCTGTTCTTCATATTCTGAAGGGAATGCCGTATCTCTGCGTCACGGAGCTATAAAACTCTGGCCCACTACACACTTAGCTTTGCTTTTATGTATAGCCCTGCAATACACTTCCTCGTATAAATATATTTTGTTAATACAATTCCATATTTTAGAGATGAGAATTATGTACATTATTTACATTTGAAGGATATTTGTCTTCATCTTGTTTGTTATTAACAGAACGTTTCGGCTGATATACTCTCCAGCCTCCTTCAGGTGTCCTGGAGAAATTTAGCGTGTCTAAGGATGCTTATTAAGCTTATTGATAATTTAGCATATGTAGCTCTCTGATGGCAAATATAAATATCGGGTGACTTTATTGATTCCAAATTTTGGCACGAGACCAGCAATTTCGGGTGAAGGGCAAGTCGATAATATTAACTCCAGTCCTCAAAAAGTACTAATTTTCTCGACCTCAATAGCTGAAAACCAAAATGTATGTTGGCAGAATTTGAACTCAGAACGTGAAGACGGACGAAATTCCGGTAAACATTCCGTCTGGTATACTAAAGATTCTGCCAGCTCACTGCATTAAATGTTCCGTATTTTTTATCAGGCAGTCTTCATATTCTCTCCCCGCTCATAATGTTTTGTCACATATTATTCACTATAAGTATATCCAGTATATTTCCTTATTTGGTTGTTTCGGGCGTAAAATCCGATATCGTCAGATCATATGATTGTAAAGGCTTGATAATGCGGTTCTTATCTCTCATTTTGTCTGTATGTATTTTTTAAAGGTAGATGGCGATAACTCGAGAGAAATATTTTCTATCTAGGTTAATATATATATATATATATATATATATATATATATATTATTTAGATAGCTAAACTGTATGTGTTAATCCAACGTAATTATGATTATACTTTTTTAAAATTTGCTTTCGGTTGTGCTGATTGTTCTGTAACAAGGTTATTGAACTCTATGTATGTGCATGTGTTTCGTGTAATAATGACTTCTCTATTAATCATTAGATTATGGTACTATTGACTAATTTTCCCCTGGTAACGTTGCTATGGCTTATTTTCTAACAGAGACTTTGTATAAATTCTTTTGTTATATATCGATATGTACTGTAACTTTCTTCTAAATTGTTTCACATCAACATTTATTCTTAGTTTGTCTAAATGTAAAAATTCCTTGCTTAGCGGTTATCCGAGTTCACTCATATTCAACATGTTGATTAACGACGTTACAAATAGACAAATGAGGAAGTGAAAGAAATTCTACTTTCAATATCCCTATCTGCTTGCATGATTACTTTTCATTTACACAGGAACGTTCCAAGATCCATATGTGAACAGCAATGCCAGAAGCCATCTTGTATCCAATCTACGTTTAAACCATGTTTCGTTAGCCGTCCAGTCTATTTCTTTGTTGATACTGGATCATATTTACAGTTAATTTAAACAAGTTACCGTTTACTCTTCTATGTATGGGCGTTCCATATGGTTACAGTAATAATCAACAGATTTATATAATACGCCCAATGTAAAGACCTTAGCAAAGAACATAAATTACATATACTTCATTTCAGTAATTTCAATTACTAATCGTTCAAAGTTTGTTAATGCTTTAGCTATAAATGGAGATATCTAATATGAGCTTATATTAAGAAATGAATGACGAAATATATTTTCATGCCATAAGTGTCTTTATGAATCGTATACTTAACAGACATGTATGAATCATATACTTAACAGGCTTGTATGTTAAATGAGATGTGTATTTACTAATCTTCGCAAAGTTACCGAAAGCACAGCAATGTTGGAAGCGTAATATATATTTACGAGTCTCTCATTAATTCTTTACCAATAATATAAATGGCATTTTAAGCTGAAACGGGTAGGAACATAATCTGTTAGACTCTATGGAAAGCAGACGTAGTACATGAAAGGTATGGCTGAAATAGAATTAGTTTCAATTTTGCAATAAATCTGTTGGAAACTTTTGGCTTCACAGAAATCGATATAGCCATTTCTTGAAACGTTATTTTATATATTCGCAAGCCTTTCGTACAAGGGTATAACTTTACAGGGAAATATATTCAGATTAATGTTTATATGTATGTACATATGTATAGACGCACGAATAACTTATATGAATACGCATGCGTGTATATATGGGTGTGCATGAAAGAAAAGTAGCAAATACATATATGATACGGCATAACAATGTGATTGCACATCTCCTAGACGCACAACGTTATTGACTTAATTTACAAGGAGCTAGAAGTTCCTCATTCGTGAAAAGCGTGGATATTCTTCAGTAAGAGCATTTCCGTTAGTTTCCCCTACTTGAAGAGATTAGGAGAGCTTAACACTTAAAGTATGTAGACTTTGAGATTAGGAGAGCTTAACACTTAAATTATGTAACTTCTTGGATTTGTTCGATTTATATCTTTGTTGTGCTGCCTGTTTCATTGTGGACAATTTTATATTTTTCAACTCACACCTTTTCACATGGACAGACGATCATTTACTAAATAATGCCAACAAAGCATTTCACCAAACATGCTTGTGTGTATCTGAATTTTCTAGTGAAATGTTGTCATAAACACTCGTCCCCGAGGTAACATAATGAAATAACCACATATGTATTACATGTGACTTTCATATAAGGTCCCATTCGTCTTTTTTGTATTATTAAGAAGCGATATGAAACCGAAAGCCGAAATATGAAAAAACATTGAACCAAATTAGTTGTTTCGCTTTGGGCGGAGTGGCTTAAAGTTACCTTTCAGCCTGTGGTTCTCTGCTGATCAAACACATTAAAATAGGGTAATAATGTCCCTTAAGATAGTATTATAGTATGATGTATACTGATTACCATCAGTATAGCAACGTTCTCTTCAAAGTATATTCTTACACGGGTACCCATCCAAAGATTTTCCTATAGGCTTTAGCTTCCTTACATAAATTAGATATTTTTATAGAACATATTAAGCTTCTAATTTTTATTCCAATCTTTATTCCAATTACATTTTTATTCCGATTCGCTGAGGCGACGTTCAGTATACTATATGAACACAGCTACTATGTCAACAAGACAGAAGGAGAGGCAGACAGAACAGAAAAAGAGAAGGAAAAATTGAGAAACGGAAGACATGTCATCGGTGTAATATCACAATAGTACGGGACTGCAAACAAGATATTCACCTCTGTACCGGAAAATGATATATCAACTTTAAGGTATGCATTAATTTATTGGAGAACATAAGTGAGGTGAATGACATTCAATTACCTAAATGCCAGTCCATATTTAGTAGTAACTTCAAGCAACATGAGTAAACATATCAAGTCGCATTATATATCTACTAAAGCAGCACTCGGAGATTAGATAAATAAAACACCTCTAGATCAGTAGGACAATATACCAGCTGAAATATCTGATAACAAGTAAAACCATGAATATAATCGCTGAAATAGTTGGAAAGTTGGGAGATTGTATCCGCTTATTGTGAAGGCAACGACGAATCAATAGTCCGGCAAACTAATATACAGTGTAACTGTACGCTAAATCAAAGGGAAATTTCCAACATACTCAAATAGTATGACTGAGTAACCTTTTAAGCATCGTTACATACTGCCCACTTCCTCTTTTACATGCACTGATGTAGAAATGCCATACATTTATCGAACTGACACTTGGTAAGTAACTGATGTATATGAAATCTCAACCGTCACTTTTCAAGTACTTTCATATATATCTCTGCATCTTCTCTGATTGTTGTTTGACTAGTTTCTGTAATAAAATACATTACATATAATGATGGTTTGTGAGAAGATCTTACAGGTGGAAATTTTACTCCTCTTACTCATTTGTATTACATTCGTATATACAAACATTTTCACAGTCTCAAACATACACAATTGCATATATGTTTATATGCATATATACCTATACATTCACATTAATGTTTACACAAACACAGACATATGCGTTTGTTTGAATGTGAAGTATGCATGAGCTAAATGTATGCGGCTATTCCCATAAGTAAAATAATCCATGAAACGTTGGAAAAGAAAAATATATGGTGATTTGGCATGTAATTACAAAAGTAAGCATGGAAGAATTAATGTCACTAGGAAGCACATATCTGAAGTGGTGGGCAAATTGAAAGAAAATCTTCAACAAGTACAAGAAAAATTGCAAGTAACAGTGCGTATTACAGAAAAAAATCTTATGCAACAAATCAGAAAAGGTTATAAATATTGCATCTATTGTTGGAATAATACGGAAGATAGTGATGCGTCTTGAGCAAGTTAAGTAAAGGAAAAGAACAGTCAAGCTTTTAAAAGAAAATCTCAAAATATATAGAAAATCTTTTCGAAGTATAAGCAATAAAATTATAATCACATTTATCCATTTCTTTTAATCTGTGGCATCGAAGTGGCAAGAAAGGAGAAAATATCAAAAGATCAAAATAACTTCCATGCAACTATATAACAGAATAATATTTCATGTTAAATTCGTATTCTTCGTAATAACTAAGTTAATTTTAGGAAGGATAATAAATTCGTGGAAAAAAAAAACTTTCAGCTGAATTATGTATATGACGGGAATAAGTGAAGCAGTCACTGAGTGAAAACGTTTAGGAAATGAAAACAAAAATATAATGACATAAATATATGTCCAAAATCACAACGAAACAAAGGAAAAGAACAATATATAATGGTCAAAAGAAAGAACATCAAATGCATATAATTTATTACCTTCATTTATAAAAGTGTTTATTAATATATGTGTGAGATGCGAATGGTGAGCCAAGATAATCGTTAGCACACCGTGAAAAATCTGAAGCAGCATTTCGTTATTCGTTGTGTTTTTGATTTCAAATTCCGCTGGGCTCGACTTTACATTTCATTTCTTGGGGTCAATAAAATAAGTAACAGTTAAGCATTGAGGTCAATTTAATCGACTTACTCCCTCTCCCCCAAAATACTGGTATTGTACCAAAATTTGAACCGAAATTATGTAGGAATGTATGCATATTTTTTTCTGAATGGATGAATAATTCACAAATAAATTTAGAATAACATTTGACATGAATTCATTTATTGGTTAGTTAATTCTGATACATGTTGTACCTTATTTTCATGTTAATATTAATCTTATGATACCTTTGCTTGTTGCTCCGTTACTTAGCTCGTCTGTAACGCTTTCACGTGATTATTTGAAGGGAAAGGACAAAAAATAGAAAAAGACGGTAAGGTGAAGAGTGAGAGAGAAAGAAAGTCGGAGTGTGTTGTGTATTTATTCTATGAAATTGTGCATAAAGTAGCTAAAGTGTATAAATAAAGTACATTAAGTAATTATATTATTCCAGTTTTCTTCACTTTTCAATGATTAGCAGATGAGCGATGACATTTTGATACAGACGCAACACAGGGTACGCTTTCAGATTTTGGGATAAAGTTTTCAGAAATATCTCAATAATTTTACGTTAATTCCGTGAAATATTCACGGGTCCCGTTAGCTTTACATAGGGTTCGTTACCGTTAGCTTTACGCACGGGCACATTCGGTTCGCCTCAAATATTTCATATACCACCGGACTAAGAAGAAATGACACCAAGAAATGTATAATGAGCAAGTTGAATAATTCTCTGAACAAAAATTAAAACTTGTTAATTGCTCGACATTCACATGTATATATATTTTATACACACATATGCATACATCACGCAAGTAAAAATCTGTACGTTTGTGACTTCATATACGCACACATATTTATGTACATATATCTTTGGGCTTCATATACACGCAGATATAACCATGCACACATATCTATGTGGCTTCATATGCACAGACATCTATCCATGAAAGAACGTATTCCTGAATTAACTTCTCAAAATTTGATGACTGTTTTGTGGATTCTATATGATAATTGGAATACGTCAGAGTGGATTCCTCTCATAAGATGGGTTCAGCAGAAAATGGAGCTAGTTAGAGTCTGAAAGTTTTACGATAATTTGATATATTACATGAATAGATAGGAATTTGTGTGTACGTGCGTGTGTCAGTTTCTTGCCCGACCTCTCTCTTTCTCTGTACATATGCATCTGCGTATGTTTGATTGTGTATATGTTTATATCAACTATGGACACATTAATTCTCAATCTACCGGGGGGATATGTGAGCTTGTCTTCTTGTTCTGCCAGAAATACTGCAGAGCACTATGCTAAAAAAAAAAGGAAGAATACATTTCATTATAATGGCTTAGAAGTTGGAAACAGAAAAAAACTGATGGTGACGATTTGAATCTCATTTATAAAAAATTTATGCGATCCGAATGAGATGACGCGAAAGGTAAAAATCAACAACAACTTTGAATATTTATTGCATCAGATATTTTTTATGTAAGTAATTATTGAGAAGTCGCTTATTTTCCTTTTCTCTTACATTAGCATAAAACGAAGATTTGTTGCGTTATTCCGCGACCTATATACAAATATATCAATGATGATACTTTCTTTTGCTATAAGGGGAAAGATATTTTTCTGTCGCTAAAGAATTAATCTGTTGCAACGTAACTTTACATATGCGTGTGTGTGTGTGTGTGTGTGTGTGTGTGTGTGTGTGTGTGTGTGTGTGTGTGTGTGTGTGTGTGTGTGTGTGTGTGTGTGTGTGTACGTGCGTGCGTGTGTGTGTGTGTGTGAGTGCGTGTGTGAGTGCGTACGTGTGTGTGGTAGCTCTTGTCAAGACGACACTGGATTGGCACAGAGCTTGTAGTCTGATACAAAATATCCTGCACATCAATTTACTTTCACTTTCAACATTATTCGAGGGTCTGGTACTTAATTCTGCCTGATCCACATTTCAATCCCCAAAGTGTCACGCCATATTATTACGTTATGAATTTTCGTTTTTCATTCAAAAATTATATCAAGAAATTTAGTGATTTAAATATATTTATCATAAAAATGGTAATTATCTTACATTTATAATCGGAGAAAATGTGATTAATCCATTACTCATTCAAACGCAGACACTTCTATAATGTCCTTTTCTGAAATGCATGACAGTCATCTATTACTGTTGTTTTTCTGGTTAGTGTTTTAGAAGCGGTTATTGTTGTTACTATTTTTTCTTGTTTTCAGCTTCTGGCCCTCTCTTGCCACTCTTTTGATGTGGATGAGACATATATCTCAGTAATGCGTATGGAGAATGCTTATTTGTCGAGCAAGTTAAATCTGGAATCTACGTTCCTTATCAAATGAATTGACTCTTCAATTTAGCACTTAACTAGCACAAGCAATGTTATACATACCTTATCTATTGTTCATTCACTGAGAAAGACATGTTAAGCATATATAAAAAAAAGTCCGTAAGTTCCAATGTTAAGCTAATTATCCAATTCAGTGTTACCTATAAAAAACGGCTGATAATTTCCTACAAAGCAGCTCTCTAAAAGTCATCCAAGACCTACTTCAATGAAGTAATTAGTTGGTATAAAACACTAATTGCAAATGTTAGAAAAATCCTAATCTTCTATAAGTATTTCTGTCTAAGTCGAAAACATCTTGTAAAAAATTTCATTTTGTCGTAAATAGAGCGTGCCAATAGATGCGATATTGCAGAATAATATATTTCTTAACAAGTACATAGAATGAAAATTTATTCAGCACACATGTGTCTTTTACAGAACTGGATGTTACGTATAACAAAACAGCAATAATTATTAAGCAAAATAAGAGAAAGAAGGTGCGAGAATAAAAATCATCCATGCAGGCACAGGCTAAGTGATCAGTTTGTCAACCACAGGTTCGCAGGGTAGGTTCCATTCTACGTTACGTTGGTTATGTGATTCTACTATATCCTCAGGGAGATCAAACTCCTTGATCGGATATATATAT
>NC_068985.1:99579359-99581627 GCF_001194135.2 Octopus bimaculoides | reverse complement strand
TATATATATATAGATAGATAGATAGATAGATAGATAGATAGATAGATAGTGAGATAGATAGATATATAGATAGATAGATATATAGATAGATAATTAGATATGCATCTGCAGATATAATATATTGATATATGTGTATGCTCTGCGTTAGTAGCAGAAGACCACTTGACAACCGGTGTCGGCTTATTTTACGCCCTGCTACTTAGTGGCTCGACATAAGAGACCGAAAGAATACCAAACTTAAAAACTAAGTACTTGGTGCCTCAAGAAGACAACAGACGGTGCCCAACTGGACAACAGTCCAGTGACTGAAAAATGTACGAGATAAAAGATAAATATCACTAGCTACTAAACTACAGTTGTTTTCTTTGACATTTTAATGGATTGACAAATCTCTCATGTAAAATGTTTCTTGAAGGACCATGAAAACATTCGTTATAAAGCGTAGAATTACGTTAACACCTAATAATAATAATAAAAAAAAAACAATCTACGACAAACACATCGGCAATGATTTCCAATATGACCTCGAGCTTGAAATAGCGACAATGCGTCGCCTAATATACAATCCTCTCCCTGGCACCCTAATAATTGAAATGAAGTATAGACGCGGAATTTAGACATATTTTCCATTTTATAATCAAACCTCACCTTTCAGAAACGGAGAAAATACAATAAAAATTAGCCTACACTATTTAGCGATTAAATCACATTTATACACATCATAGAAATAAAAATAATCGTATGATTTATCTCATAGCAAATACAGATCGATTGTTGTGTTTTCAGTAAAACATCGAAAATGAGAGGATGCGCAAAAACGTCGTAACCACATCCGGGATAGTCTCGATACGCAGACCCTTTGTGAACCATCTGTTTTCAGACTGGAAAATATCTCCTTCAAGTGATTGAAAAAGAAGAATTCGGCGAATTTCAGGAATGTTTACACATTAAAATTTATTAGGCTTTAACTGACTCCTGCTGCCCTGCTCTTCTGTTTTGTCCCATTACCATCAACTACACTCCCTTCAATTCATCAAATTTTATACCATTAAACCAACATAAAATATTTATTCCCAGTAGATTTACAATGTTTTCAAACTAAATATTGGAGACGAAGTGTAATAAATCGCAATTGCTATACCATATTTGCATCAAAAGTAGCCGAATCATTTTTACATACATTAATTCAAACTAAATCTTATAATATCTGTGAAGAAATGTAGAAGCCGCATGAGTAGTCCATCATTTCTAGAAACTAATATAGCTTTATCGATATATACGCATCTCATATATTAGAATTCTGTTCCATCATGCTTTAATATTTTTATATTATTTAACTTTATGTGTGTTCGTGTGTATATGTGTGTGTGTATGTGTGTGCGTGTGCGTGTATAAAAGTTATAAATTTCATGAAAGCGTATATTGATGGATTTACGCGTGGATTTATATACTTACATGAGATTTCATTGTTGAAAACATGTCTCATTTCTATTTAGAATCGTGATTTTAAATTCGTTCTGTCTTGTTCGGGGGAAGAATTTTCCTGAGATAGATGTGTTAAGATTGTTGAATTTGATCTGATACATCTAATGATCAAAGCATCGTATTGGACGGGGTTATAGCAAGACATTAACCTTTCACTCGTTTATTAAAACTGGAACGATATACACACATCGTTTACTGCTCATCACTCTTACAGAAGAGCAACTTCACATAATATCATAACAAATTACAGAAAGGATACTTGCTAGCACACATGACGTATATAATATTACATAATGACATAAAGAACTGTAAAACAATCTTCGGTAAGAACAGCATGATATAAATAACACAAAGCTCAATAATGTGCTCAGGCAACAAATTAGCAAGAAACACAAGTGAACGATGGGAGTATTACGAGGTCGATGGCTGACAAAGAAAGGAATCTAAATTACTCTGAAAGCAGTAAATACTACCGCCAGTGTGTGAACAACACATTTTATAATTTAGTATTGGGTAATTTAAATAACGAAAGAGTTATTACTAAACCATTTGCTGTGATGGTTCTCCTTACTGCGGATTGTCACAAGGCACTACATATATGTCAAGTGAAAAATTATGTTCACAATATTTTCTTCGGTGGTATAATATGCCCTTTCTAGATAATCCTTGAAAAGTCTACAGATAACCAGATAACTATTATAAAATGTATATATATATATATATATATATATATGTGTGTGTGTGTGTGTGTGTGTGTGTGTGTGTGTGTGTGTGTGTGTGTGT
>NC_068985.1:99578264-99579337 GCF_001194135.2 Octopus bimaculoides | reverse complement strand
TATATATATATATATATATATATATATATATACATATATGCATATATCTACATTTATACATACACACACACACACACACATATATATACATATGTATATATAATATTATTATATACATAATTATAACAAGGATTTTGCATTACGCCTCACCACTAACTGCTAGAAATAGACGCTAAAGCTCTTATTACCACATTGAAATCTCCGAGAAATAACACACTATATCGTAGGTAAAAAAAAAATAATGAATACACATGTTTAGTCAACTCCGTACCCGATTCCGATTTCAAGCTTAAAGCAAAATTACAATATTTTACCTACTTCTATTACCAGCGGAAGTACTCCATAAGGTAAATTTCTTGAGTATTTCAAAATATGCATCCGACCGGCGACATCGGATGGCCAATATCCGTCCACACTCGCGAAAATATCTCGCATCCCCCATTTGTACCCACGTGTTATGTGTTAGGATCTGGACAGCAGTAAATGCAGTTTCGATCACGGAATAAATTTATTCAAATATTAATTATAATATAGGGTAAAATCAATAACAATCTTGCCAGGTACTCAGTGAGGAAATAAAATTATTATTAATTTTACCCTGTGAGTTACGAGTACAGCTACCTGGGGAGAAATTTCTTGGTAGGGAAACAGTATTTTAACTGTTATTTCTAAATTTCGGTATGTGGTGAAGTAGGGTTTTGCTGAACCCCTAATCTATAATTATATATATATATATATACATATGGACACCCCGGAAACTGAACAAGTCATTTACATTTCGAGACTACGCTCTTCAACAGAAAGGAATAAGAGGAAAAGTTCAAAAGTCGTGTTAGATCGGAGCGATTTACATCTACGAAAAATATATATTCATATACATATATATGTATATTTATATATATGCACAAGCAGGCACACACAAACATACATACATACATACACACACATACACACACACACACACACACACACACATATTGTCATTCTATATACCTTCTCAGAGATGTCTTTTATTGTACATTTATAAAACTTTTGAGTTCTTTCCTCCCTCTAATAATAAATGCCTTTGGGTA
>NC_068985.1:99576207-99578254 GCF_001194135.2 Octopus bimaculoides | reverse complement strand
AAATGCCTTTGGGTATATATCACCAACACAAGATCTAATTTCATTCTTCTAAAATTATTTATAGATGAATTTCTCCAGAAAAACGAAACTAATACTTTTAGTTCGCTTGTTGGTTTTTAAAAACCAAAAAAAAAAAAAAAAGAATTCTGAGTATACTATCGTTGACTTCATTGATCTTTCTCCTCTTTAGTATCTGAATGAAAATATATATACACTATTTCCCTCTGGGGATTACTTATTCTTCTTTTAGTTCAGTGCAAACTCGAACAATTTTCTTCAATAATATAAAATGCATTAGGATTGTCAAATTTTTATGGAAATTAATGGTTGTTTCTTTTTTAATATTCTCATTTGTGTTTTTTACATTTATATTTGTATCGTATTTTGCTATGTATATGATAACAGTTTTGTGTATAGTTTATTTTACCATATCACAAGATATAAGTCATCTGATACTTTCTCTGAACTTTCTGTAGCTGTATACACTTACACCAATGTATATGAATCTAACGTCAAGGAATTTTTTTACTAATGCATTAAAAAAAGTAGATACATAGGGAAAGAAGTAGATGGAGATCATGGTGAGACATAATGATAAATAAGCTGTCACAGTTAGAGAAGTAAAAGGGGCAGTGTAGATCGCTGAATTGAGAAAGAATCGAACTGTTGCTTCAAGACAATTCTACTAGTCTATTATTTGTGAGTAATCATTATTTATTACTTATATATAAATAGATTGCCTATTCGGCAAGAGGATGCTATAATTGCGTGTTGTTTTGTTAGATTTCAGTCTTCGACTAAAATTCCATTGCATTTAAAATTACGGTAAATGTAATGGGAAAGATGTGGGAACACTTGGGAAGGAGGAGAAATTTTTAAAAAAAGCAGTCGATGTTCTATTAAATGATATTCACTTTGAATATTTGCGGCATTTTTTACCAATTCTTAGATGATTTTTTAGGGAACCCCACCCGGCTGAATTAGTGTATTGGCTCTTCCTGCGTCGATGGTAGATTGGATAAATCCTTTTCGAAGGTCATCACTAGTAATGACAGCTGGTGCTACCGAATTTGCAGATGTTGAAGCAGTGAAGAAAAATGACGGATCCATTAAAAGGCATCAGTTTTCAAGAATTCTAGGACCGCTTCGAACGGGGGAAAACGCGTCGTGACCAATTCATTGCTTGAAATGGAGAATAATTTGAAGGCGATAAAAGTGGAAACATGAGTGAATAAAATAACATTTCAAAATTGCGGCATCTGTTGGGTAATCCCACTTATATATACACATTGAGGGGACATATGTGTATGCTTTTCTTTCCCCACCCCAATATCACATGACAGCCAGTAGTGGTTTATTTACGCCCCCGTTAACTAGGGGTTTAACAAGACAGAACGGTAGACTGAGCGTCAGGGTTTATAAACAAGTACCGATATTAATTTGTTCAATGAAATACATCGAGGCTGCGCACTAGTTCATTTATTACTGTTCATGCTACCAGACTTTTCAATAAAAGCCCATACGAGCTATTCATCTCCAACAAGTATCTTGCAGGAATTAAATGTATATAGGGTCTAACCCGCTGTGTTAGTGTTTCATATCGTAAACTGCATTATACAAACCGTTATCTGGTAGCATAAATACTGTTTATTTGATAAAATAAATAACAAGTACTTTCGTCACAAGTATGTATCACAAATAACAAATTGCATGTACCACAAACATCATATACCACAAATAGCATGTGTCACAAATAGCATATTTGCGGGCTAATACATGGTGTGAATATTTATTTCAGGGCGAATATTGTGAAGTGTATGTTGTTACTAATGTGTTATTGGTGTGTATATGAAACTCAGAAATGTAAAAGATTAAGTAAGAATTGTGAAGACGTAAATTAAAGTGCGGCAACTTTATTATTTTAACTGGTGCAGTGCAGGTGTTAATGTCTGAAAACTCTGCAAGTATGCATATTTAAGGTTTATTGCAAATCGTTAAAGTATATTTGCATTGAAATGAGTTTCATGTATATTATATATATATATAT
>NC_068985.1:99572691-99575873 GCF_001194135.2 Octopus bimaculoides | reverse complement strand
TAATAACGCCACACAGTGGACTTCTCAAAATAACCACATTTAGTACTTATGCGAGGAAAAAACAACCAACAGAAGGTGACCAACTTTCTTTTAAAATAGACTGAATTGTGTATCGACCGATTTCGCGATTACTAGAATGAATCTACATTTCGTTCATCAGCACAATATTATCCCCAAAATATATATAAATAAACAGAATTCTCACCTCACCAAAACCGAACAACTGCGTATCCGACAGAGTAAAGGGAATGAAGTTTATCTGTATATATCTTCATCAAAGAAGCGGGAAATACTTCCGGGCTGTTTTTATTTTTTGGGTACTCATGTGGAGACAGGAATAAAAAATTCAACATTGAATGTATTCCGTGTATATATTTGATAAATTACGTATGTATGTATATTGAAAATAAATACATGTATAAATCAATTGTGTATGATTAATATTTAAATATATTCGCATCACAGCTATACAGAATGCAACTAGCAGACACCAGTGAAAGAAACTGAAAATTACAATTCATCTTCACTTGTCGCTAGCCTGAAGTAGCAATCATTTCTTATTGGCATATGTGACATAAATATATATATCGTTTTTACTTCTTAATGTGTAATTTAGTTTTAATGAGAGAACAGATTACTTGGATGAGGAAAACAAAATTCAGTAAAAATTGATGCTAATGAGTAGGATGAAAATTTAACATTTTAAAGCCGTCAGTAAATAATAATATTTGGAAAAGAAGCATTGCTTGCTTGAAAATATTTTCACATTGAATCTCTAAAAGAATATTACCTCATAAGCAAATACAATATAAATATCCATAATGTATGTCTGTGTGTTACAAAACAACGAAGGCAATTATATGCAATACAAAACCTAAAGGGAAAATTTCAATTGTTACTGAGGGTGTTGGGTAGCACCTATATTGATAAAAATAAGATTTAAAACACTTAGAAATGCAAGGAAGCACATTTTCATCTACTGACAGGAGAGAAAACATCTCTAGATTACTAGATTTCTCAGTTGGCACTCCACCGGTTACGACGACGAGGGCTCCTGTTGATCCGATCAGCGGAACAGCCTGCTCGTGAAATTAACGTGCAAATGGCTGAGCACTCCACAGACACGTGTACCCCTTAACGTAGTTCTCGGGGAGATTCAGCGTGACACAGTGTGACAAGGCTGACCCTTTGAATTACAGGCACAACAGAAACAGGAAGTAAGAGTAAGAGAAAGTTGTGGTGAAAGAGTACATCCCCTGCTCGAGCCTCGTGCAACTTTACGTGCTTTCGCTCAATAAACATTCACAACGCCCGGTCTGGGTATCGAAACCACGATCCTGCGACCGCGAATCCGCTGCCCTAACCACTGGGCCATTGTGACTCCACTCTAGATTACTAGATTTGTTTAAATTCACCTTAAAATTTCAGGCTCGTCGGTAGTCACTGCTCTATCGCCGAATGGTATGACTACATCCAGACTGTTAGCATATATATTTAATGTATAAATGTATGGCTAATTTTAGCGAAATTCTAATGTCAAAATTAGAAAGTAACTAAGGCAGCTATACGCAATATAAAACCGAAAATTAAGGATTCAATTTCCGTAATTGAGACTGTTGGTGCTGGGTAGTACCTATGTTGCTTAGAGCTGTAAGGAAGCATGTTTTCAAACTTGGAACGCATTGAAAAAGAATGAAATGGCGTTTGGCATGTGACCGGCGTGTTAACGTTTCTGAACACTCACCGCTCTACTGTAAATGTTCATATTGTTTTCAATTTTTTTAAATTTTGGCACAAGGCCAGCAGCGTCGAGGGATTAAATAACTCGATTGCATAGACCCCAGTGCTCAACTGGTACTTATTATATCGATCCCGAAGGATGAAAGGTAAAGCTGAACTCGACGGAACTTCACCTCACATCCTAAATATGGACAAAATGCTGCTAGATATCTTGCGCGATGAGCTAACGATTCTGCCACCTAACCACCCAGCCGTAGGTGTTTCTATTGCCAATCAGAAACATGTAATTATTTCCACTGATTCGATCTCTCCAGACGCACAGTGAAAGTCGCTTCAAATAATATTCTAGGGTCTGTTAACATTCATCATATCTTATAAGGTGAGGTGTCAGAATCGTTCGCAGGGCAGGTAAGCTGCTCAGGTGGCACTTCGGCTATCGTCTTTGTCCTTTGTGTTCAAATTACGCCGAGGATGACTTTGCCGCTCACTCTTACGGGTTCGATAAAATAAGTACCAGATATACACTGGGTCGATGTAATGGACTTACCATCTCCCACGAAATGGCTGTCCTTGTTGAAGATTTGAAACCACTATCTATTATATACTAGGTGACGCATTTCTATGTTTAAAACCAAAGTCATGATGCATTTGGTCAATTAGGATTAGTCGAGTAGAAATTATCTTCTTCCACATGAAGAGGAACAAGAGCAGTCATTATAGATCGTATTATTTCAATATGTATCTAATTTCAAAATTAGTCTTTTGTCACTGAAAAATCAGTAATGCAATATTGAACAGTATCATGTCAATTTTCTTGTAACTATATTTACATAAGATGTGTAGATGCTTGTTCTTTGCTATTTTTCTTCTTTTTTTGTTTGGTTTTATACGACATGATAAGTGATACTTAATTTCCATGTCTACTGATTTGTAAATGATGAACTAAAATATAAATGCAACATTAAAATTACAATACAGTTTGAATATACTCACACAGTGGTACAATATACAACACTGCTTGGAGTAGAAAAAATGAAAAGGAATTTATCAGATGTCACTACAGGCATTCGTTACTAGGCCATCTTTCACTGTTTTATGTTTCCATTATTTTATGTTTCCGTTATTTCTATCTCAATGATCATTGTATGGAATTTACAAACAGCTGATAGGGATTTTGCCCCTAAATAACAAGGTTAATAGCTGTTTCCTGTTTGCTTAATATTGTTTCTTTTATTTTTTTCATTGAATAAAATATTTCCATCACATTGTAACACCCTGAGGCAGGTTTTCCTGATTAAGCTATTTATATACATGATTACCTACATACGTACATACATATTTACATGCAAATATACTCACATCCATATATCTGTACCTCTGTGTATATGTGTATGCATATCATATGTATTTATATATATATATATATATATATATATATATAT
>NC_068985.1:99571137-99572490 GCF_001194135.2 Octopus bimaculoides | reverse complement strand
ACATGTTATATATGTTATATATTTATTTATTTATTTATTCATATACAGATATACGTGTATATTGAATGTATGTGTCTGAACGAGAGAACTTAGAAGATAGTGAATGGATGAGAGGACAAACTTGAAGGATATGATCAATATGGTGAACATTTATAAGCAAAAGATATATGTAAATATATGTAAATATAATCGTATCACAAATTTAAAAATTTTAACATTTTAAAAAATATATTTTCTATTCTTATAGTCAGTATGTAAATAAAAAACAAACTGTCGCGATGTAAAACTAGCGCATATTCTTGCTCATAGAATTTCCTGGTGACACATTTTTGGTGTTTTTATTAGTGGTTTTCCAGTAGATTTTATATAAATTTGTAGCAAAATAAAATGAAATAGGACACCAAACAATATAGCAAGAAAAATTTATTCCTAGAAAAGAAGTCTTACAATGTAAAAGCGGAGAAAAAAAAAATTCCCTGCTTTTTCTAGCCTCAGTTATCAGAAGTGTTAAAAAAAGGTTTCATGATATTGTATACAGTATACAACATCGTGTTTTAAGCAACAGCATAAAATGAAATGCAAAAATAAAATATCTATTCGTATGAAGATTATATACATTGACAGATTGCTGGGAGGCAAATTGCTTCTAAGACATTTGCCAATATTCATAATATTCACAAAGTGTTAATTCTTTTTGCAACTGAGACGAGAATTGGTTGTCAATAACAAAAGTCAATGAGAGAAAGAAGAAAGTCGATGTTTGATTCAGGAGCTAATTGCGTTAATACGTGACTTGACCAAAAGTATTTGCAGCTTCCCCTTTTAGTGTTAGCTGATAGATGCTTTTTCCTATTGCATTATTTCTCTTAATATTCAAAAGCCAAAGTGAAAACAGTGAGCAAAACAGATTCAAAATAAATAACGCTCACATAGAGCCATGCATTATTTCGGATTTTTCTTTTAGACACATTCATATATTTACTTCTCTTTCGGAGTGACGATATTGTATTAACCTATAAATAACAGCTTAATTTCCAATTATATTGATAATGTAATGACAAAATCAAATGTACAGTATATGAAGCAATATATGAACTTATATAGGAGTATATGCTAGGATTGTTGGCTGGCAGTTAGAGGATAATCTTAGAAAGAGTGGACTACTGAATGCTTTATGAGCACACATCAGTAGACAAAAGCTTATGAACACACACACATACAGACACACACATACATATGTGTGTGTGTGTGTGTGTGGATACATGTAAACATATACATACATATATATATACACACACGTATACATACATATATACATATACACACACATATATATATACACCTATATATATA
>NC_068985.1:99569709-99570513 GCF_001194135.2 Octopus bimaculoides | reverse complement strand
TAATAGCAACACCTGAAAGGATTATATAAGGTCACCAAGACTTTTGAGTGTAACCCAGAGACTGCAGAGACTGCAGAGACTTCGGATCCTGTATATGCAAGGTGTTGTGCATTTGTGTGATGACAGCTCACTGAGTATTGTTCAGCAAATCATATTCTCCCAGGCACCTTCACAGGCGCCCTGTTTTTGTCAATTCATTCTATGACTTTGCTGATATATGAGATCAGATAGACAGGCGCTTCATTTTTAGCTTCTTCTCTGACACCCCACCCCCACCACATCTTTGATGCCTTCTTTTAGATTATAGGGGAAGTTTTCACTTGCAAGGAAATTATGGAATCGTATGTGAGGAGATTTCGCTAAAGCCTGTATAACTGATTTCCAGAGAATAGCTGGGGAATCATCGGGATCACTTGCTGAGTGCAAACTCCTTTCATTTATAATCTATGGGTGTTGCTGTTTATAAATACAAACATAGAAGCTTCGTGAGATTTTCTCACTTGCTAAAACCGCAACTACGAATGCATTATCACTTAAGTTCCAACTATCCCGCTACACAACGCTCACTTTAAACTAGCCATGCGCCATGCAAACGCGTCATAAATTTTGTACAGTTTATCGTTAACTTTTCTCCCATTAATCTCTTTCTTTAAATTAGTATAACTGAAAACTTGAAATTCAATTCTATGCATTTCCTTCGTATATATATTTTTATAGCAAACAGTCTTACGCTTTCTCAGATTGTATGCATTTTCGTTGTTGTTTGGTTTCATAATTTGCTGCTATTTTACTGCTATCTACATG
>NC_068985.1:99567133-99569589 GCF_001194135.2 Octopus bimaculoides | reverse complement strand
ATATATATATATATATATACAAACACACGCATACACATGCTTACATCCACGCACAAACAAATAACCTCCACACAAATGTATATGTATATTTACATGCGCGTGTGTGTGAGTGTGTGTGTGTGTATCGTCTATGAGTATGACTAATAAGTTGCGTGTATTCACTGGAATATTTAGAGTCAGCCATTGAATGTCTGTTTCAAAACAAATACATAAATACAAAATATATAGAATAATATGTCGTACGAAGTACATCCATTAACATATTGTCTGGTAACCATATCACCGACTTACCCGTGATAATCATATACAAAACATACGGATTACAAATACGAAATCGGAGCTTTTGAGTCTTCGTTTATTATTGTCAAAATCAGCATGGAGACACCATAAATGTTTAAGCTGATTTTTTACCTACAGCAAAATATTATAGTCAACTTAAACCCCTTTCCTTGCTCAAAATTATACCTATTTGCAGTTTTGTGGACCTGTCTGATCAAAGTTAAGTGCCTTCCTCACGCTTATCATTACAGAGTTGATGACATGTTAGGAAGCATTGATATCTCAGTTGATTGTAATTGTACGTTTCATTCTCCATTTTCCAGTAGGTGTTCTCTATACATAAAAAATATATATATTGCAAATTTCTTTCTCCATTATCGTCGCTTTTATGAAGAAAACTACCAGGTACCATTTGTTTCAGTCACATTTACATTTAATTATATGGTCTGGAGAATAATATAATTTCAAAATACGTCATTTAACAGTTTCAAGTATGAAATTTTATATCTGACTTACTAGTAATAATATCAGAAATAGGAATATCAATGATAAATGTACCAGATATCAACCTTTATTCGTCTAAATAACATACCAAAGATGGTTGGCGAATAATTGTCAATATATTTATAAAAAGTAATATATTGCATATAATGATTAGTCTCTTGAAATAATATAGTCACTTTCTCTTACTATATGAGAAAGATAGGTTATGAAGGGAATAGGCAATATCGTGAAATTGTCGACGTTTTTGGCCAAGATACACACAGTAAAAGAAAAGATGCCCATAGCCTAGCAGAATATCAATATTACACGTCAGTGTCACGACTAGTAGAAAGTTTCAAATTATAATGCATATCAATAAATATAGGCATAGGTCAACTCTAGAGAGAATACTGGTTTGGGTCCACATTTGTGCAAAAGAATTGATTCCGCTAAAAGTAGATAGCAGAATGTGCTTTGAAACTAGGTAGTTTTATCCAAATGAGATAGTAAATTTGGTTGCTGGATTATTCACGAAACGATTTTTGGCGTAAATAAAGTTAAAATATATAACTATTGGAAGTGATTGAAGTAGTAATAGCTAAACTGTGAACTGGGCATTTATCATTGTCCTTCTTCGTGGAAAGCGTCTAAGCGTCTTGCATTATTTCCTAACCGTGACGCAATCTATCACATTAGTGGTAATGGATGATAACGTTGCATTATGTTGGAAGAGATTTATCTTCCAGACGCCAACGAATACGTATCGGAAAGTTTGTTTTCTTCAAACTAAATGATGAATCATTTACTGATGTAATATGGAATCGAATGGTTTGGCAGTATATGAATTTCTAATGATACCAAAATGAATGTATTCCTGATACATGTATTATTAATGAAATTTTAGAAAAAATAAAGACGATTACATTAATGAAACTGAATAAAACTGATATTTTTTGTTATCAGAGACTTAACAATATGAAGTTATTAAAATTTTTAGTACCTGTCGTGAGATACCTTATAATAGTTTGTGCAATTTAAATAGTCATTATATACTAAGAAGCGAAGTATACTGTCATTCGTGCAATAAAAACGGGGCAATAATGCAAAGAAATCGTTGTTATCACAGTATGTTATCACAGTATGTCCGTAGAATAGAATAATTTCTTTTGATTTTATTAATTTTTCAATGATAAACGAATTCGTAATGGAAATATCTATACCGCCGTCGAAATCTTGTGACTCAGATAAAAACAAATGAGCGTACCGATTGAATGGATTTTCTTTAATTCGTAATAAGAACATTAAGGGCAGACGATGCATTGAAATCGATGCTCATATTGCCTGGATACAAGAAACTCCATTTAACTTACTTTACCTATCTTCGTCTACAAAATGACTTTTCTCTCTTTAAATACCTATCGTGCATCTGCACAGAAATATATCAGCCTTTCAACGCTTTCTTCACCTACTGAAACATCATCCATCTTCTATGTGCCACATGGGGTTTGAATTTGGAGATACGTTAGAGACAATCGAAAGGTAATTGAGAATATATTAGATGCTATCATAAACGAAACGATGCAAAGTAAAATAAATGTGTCCTTTAATAGAAAGAAATTTTAAGGAAGATAATATATGTGTGTGTATATGTATGTATATATATGTGTATATATATATATATATATATATATATA
>NC_068985.1:99563708-99565218 GCF_001194135.2 Octopus bimaculoides | reverse complement strand
TATATATATATATATATATATGGTAGGCCACTTGGTTTTAAATCGAATTATTATTCAATTTAACCCGCTATATATAAATAATAATTTAAATAGTTATGTTCTCCAGTCGGCAACATATACTGCAGTGAATTATTCTCTGCAGAATTGTTTCTGGAATTTGGTGAGCCAGAGGTGCGGCATTTCGAAAGATAACCCCAGTGTAATCGTTAGAACTGTACGCAAGTCATATTTCACGAAGACAATTCGTGTATAGTTCTGCATATTATGTTGACTCTAGAAAGATTCTGCTGATGAGAACACGGGTGTTGTTACGTAAGTAAAACGTTAATGTTCGAAACGTGGTACACAATTCTTTATTCTGTATATTTCTCATTTTGCCTTGCCCGCTATGCTCTGCTGTTTTGCGAAATTTTGCGAAATTTTGCGACCTCTTTCTAGTATATTGGACGTCCACTTAGTTGTCATCCCTTCTTATACACACACACACACACACACACACACACACACACACACACACACACACATATATATATATGTATATATATATAAATTAAAAACGTAAAATTAAAACAGAACACGTGTTTCAAGTTTTATACACAAACAGTCGTTGCATCATTATATGGGTATATAATTGCTAGACAGGATGGTATAAAGCTATCTTCAGCCGCAAATATATTCTTTCCCAAGAATTATATCACAAAGAAATTTATTCTTTCACCTCGGTCACTTTCTGGCATATACAGTTGCTTGCAATTATCAAGTATTACATCTAAAGTTTGCTATATATATATATATTCTTTTATTATTACACTCCTTTCAGTCATTAGATTTTGGTCGTGATTGACGACCGCTTTCAAGAGTATAGTTAAAGAATTCGACCCCAGCACATTCAGTTGTTATAGTTGGAACTTATATTGTCACTCAGTTTTCGCCCGAACAGATCGATAACGAGTACATAAAAAAGCCAACACCGACTGAAAAACACAAACACAAATACATGCAAATACATACGTATACACACATACACACACGAACACACATATGTGTGTGTGTGTGTGTGTGTGTATACGTATGTATGTACGTATGTATATGCGTGTGTGTCCGTGTATGTGTCCGTGTATGTGTCCATATATACATTTACAAACACATAGGAGTGGCTGTGTGGTAAGTAGCTTGCTTACCAACCACATGGTTCCAGGTTCAGTCCCACTGCGTGGCACCTTGGGCAAGTGTCTTCTACTATAGCCTCGGGCCGACCAAATCCTTGTGAGTGGATTTGGTAGACGGAAACTGAAAGAAGCCCGTCGTATATATGTATATATATATGTATGTATGTGTGTGTATATGTTTGTGTGACTGTATTTGTCCCCCCAACATCGCTTGACAACCAATGCTGGTATGTTTACGTCCCCGTAACATTAGCGGTTCGGCAAAAGAGACCGATAGAATAAGTACTAGGCTTCCAAAGAGTAAGTCCTGGGGTCGATTTGCTCGACTAAAGGCGGTACTC
>NC_068985.1:99557290-99563395 GCF_001194135.2 Octopus bimaculoides | reverse complement strand
TGTGTGTGTGTGTGTGTGTGTACATCACGAAAATAAAATAATACGAAGTACGAGTACATAGAATATGAACTATTTTTTCGAAAAACGAAAGGCACAAATGGTAAACAAGACAAACAACATAAAGAATGACACTTCATCAATTGTTGGCTGTTTTTCTACTCTCGTATTTCGAGCATTTAACAACAATATAGGCTTTCGATAAAACAGTTGCTCCCGCAAAGCAAATTAAATAAAATTTGTGATTTTGCGGTGGGTCAAATTTGGCAATGCAGACAGGACAGTGAAGACAAACAGGAAGGGTGCTAAGTCTAAACGATGTTGTGGTGGCGAACGCGTAAATCAAGCTTGGACAGGAGACACACAAGAACACAGCTTCCTTGTTCCAGGTACAACGGAGAGAAAGAAAGAAACACAAGTATATATATATATATATATAGTTTAAAAAAACACAAAAAAACAACAAAGTGAGGACGTGATACGGATAGTGTTATTGAACGCTCTGGAAAGGAAGGAGAGAGAGTATGACGTTTCGGTCGGAGCCCTTCATCGGAAAGACAGAAAGTTCGGAGAATGGGAAAAGGGAGGAAGAGGAAAATGACACCGATGCCCACGAGGTTACATTGTGAAAGGACCGGAAGAGGAGGTGGTGGGGGAAATATATAATTACATACATACTTATACGTATATTACATGCGTTCATAGTATTGATGGCTCATGTGTGTGTGTGCTCGTGGCGCATCGTTATGGGTGTAGATGCTTCAATTCATCTACTCATACTTAGGGAGGTAAGCTATTGATAGAAAAGTTTTATATTGGACAATGCATATTTCATCTAGCAAAGCATTTTCTAAATAGAATGCTTTCGAGTAGTCTCACGTCGACTACACTAAGGACTTTAAATTGTGTTTCGGTCGTAATATGATACATAACATTATGTATACTCATAAAATACTGCTAACGAAGCATTATTTTATGAGCATATACGTTATGATGATTTCATAAAAGCTGATCATTTTATTTTTACAAATCTTCACGTTACATTTGATATCCGACGCATACGTAGGAGATTATTATGTATACGAGAAAGCTCCTGCATTTCAGGATATCACAAAATGCCTGGCGGGAATCCCAAAGCTTGGTGTTCCTCTACAGAGCTTAGAAAATCCGAAGGATAGCTGCAATAAGGATGTGAATATGAGAAGGGAATATTTTGCATAAACTCATCCTCCTGTATTTTCTTTTACCCAATGCCAGGAACATATTTTTCTCCACCGCATCGTAATATAATAAACACAGTGAAATATCTGCTTTCATGTGTCACATTGAAATGTATTGACATTTTCAATGAATTTACAATTCGATTTAAAATGGTGTTCAGTATATTTTGCACCAAGATATTAATTTGAATATTCTGAGTCCTAAATTCGATTAATCTTGCGTATATGTCTGGCAGCTAAAGACATCTTTTGTTGTATGTAGTATCTAACATTCTATTGAAATGTATTTAACGATTAGTAGAAAATAGTTTTTTTCAGTCAACAGTACAGAAATAGTCCACAGCATGCTAGATGACTTTCAAAATTTGGGGGGCGAATATTAGCATAATGCTACACTATCTCCATATTCACCTAGATAAATTTTCTGAAACTCTTGGTGATTCAAGGGAGGAATAGGGAGAACTTTTCTATTAGGGAATAAAATCAATGGAACAAAGATAAGAAAGATGAGATTTGCATATGGTGATGGAGCATTGCCGTAACATAGCTTTTGATCTTCTTCAGATTCAGCACTCCAGAAAATCATCTCAGTGCAAATTGATGGGGAATTAGTTGTACACAATGATGTAATTTGTCTAAAATAATTTTAAGATTTTATTGGTTTTTCAGTAGAATTTTAAGAAAGCTTTCCCGATATGAAGAAAAACATCCGTGTATGCTTTGATATTATGCCTTGATCCTTACTGAAAAAAAACAAAACACAATAAAATTCTATGGATCCGGTTTCTTAAAATCTAGACGTGACTGTAAGAGATGGAAGTCCTTTTCAGATCCCATCTGTCTAAGATCCTTCATTAAGGCCCAACAGCTTTTGAGAAGAGATTTGTTTTGGGCCTGCGTTATATAAGGTAAGGCCACATCATTTCACTATATATAATGGTGACGGACTATTTTCATTTTCGTTAGTCTGTTCCTAACGGAATATGTCTTGTATTCAAATGATATAATAGCATTCATGTTTCGTTTTTAAAATTTATGTATATAGTTTTAAGAATATCATCAAACATACGACAATTTTCATTTGAAAGCGAAACCAGGCTTGATTGTTAATATGATGAATAAAATATATATCAAGGTCATTTATTTGCTCCAGATCTCCTTTTCTCTTTAACCTATGAATCTGTATACATTAACTCTGCTTAACATCCACAAAGAAATTGCAATTTATGAAAATGATATATTGATAGCATACATACATGATCGTAAATAGATAAACAGCTATGTATAATGTGAACCAATCTGATGGAATAAACACGAAATCTGTAACGTTATTATAATTTCAGCAACTTGTTTCGTTTCTCTCTTTATGCTACTTATATGTTTAGAGAGCATTAAGTTAAGGAGATCTCTTGTGTTATTGAATGTCAGCAGCCTATTGTAAATATTTTTTTGAATATTTTGAAATATAATATGAGGTGTGATGAGGTAGTTTATAAGTGTCCGTTGCTCTCTTTCTGGTTTCATATTCGGTGTAGTAAAAAGCAGCATTTACTAATTCGAAGCTGGTTTCTATCGATTAAGAAGAAAGACGGTTTATTTGAAAGCCATTTCTCGAGAAATTACTAAACGGACGAACTCATTCGGTCCAATTTAATATCACTGGTAAGTCGCACAAGTTTTGATAATTCAACCATAGGCTCGGTGCAGTTAATTGAACATAATAACAAGTAATTGAACCAAGGCAGTAATATTAAATTCTGGATCACATGTAGAACAAGAAAGGTCATCCTCAAAATTTAGCATGACCAGTGTAAGAACATTGATAATACGCTAAGTTTTTGTTCGAATAGGTCTTTCTTTTGAATATTGAAATAAATATCTTCAATATAATACCAAAGTTAATATGGTGAATAGGGTGGTTTCCATTGTGAACACATTCTCTATTTCTCTTGTCAAATAACCGAAAACAAGAATTCTGTTAGGGGAACAATACGCACATTAACATTATGCGGAGGAAGTAGGTTATTACCAACTGTGTGCAGTAATATAATCATTCAGCTGAAAATGTCATCGGAGCCGATTTTTTCCTATCTATGAATGCTGTTGAGAATAACAGAAGAGAATGAATTTAGGAATATCTATGTACTAGCCAATATGTAATCCATTGAAATCCATTAAAGGAGTATAAATATGGAATTATGAATAGCATCACGCAGTTGTTTTGCTTACATTTATGATGAGATAATAGCATTCCGTATTTATCTCCTAGATACATGCATAACCAAATCTATTCAAACATATCCCTAACACAATCAGAGATATCTAAATAATAACTAAATGCTTTATATTGCCCAGTTCTATAGCGTCCCCAACTTTCGAAATTTATTCCATGGTTTGGAATATTTCCATACTACTTCCTCAATGCATGCAAGATATTTTTAAAATGATTTTGTAACCTGATCTATTTACCTAAACTTCTTGGCTAGACATAGATGTTGTCATTAACAGAAATGTTTCTTATGTCGGCTTTCCAGCATAAGACCTGGGTCCCATAGTTATCAGTTAATAAACTAAAACAGTGATGCTTAAAAATCTTGCGATAACATTCGGTTGAAAACAACTGTCCAACGAGGATCAAAATCGTTTTAAAAATACATTTTGGAGCTGAAAAGGGCACAGTCCAGTTCCTCACAACCCGCATGAGATCAATGGTGTTGTTTCAGAATTTATTTTTCATCTCTAATAGGTGCAAATTGTATAGATGTAATTTTTCATTTCGATAGGTGCAAATTGTATAGGTGTAATTTTTCATCTCGAATAGGTTCAAATTGTGTAGGTGTAATTTTTCATCTCGAATAGGTGCAAATTGTATAGGTGTAATTTTTCATTTCGAATAGGTGCAAATTGTATAGGTGTAATTTTTCATCACGAATAGGTGCAAATTGTATAGGTGTAATTTTTCATCTCGAATACGTGCAAATTGTATAGGTGTATTTTTTCATCTCGAATAGGTGGAAATTGTATAGGTGTAATTTTTCATCTCGAATACGTGCAAATTGTATAAATGTTATTTTTTATTTGGATTAGGTGCAAATTTTATAGGTGTTATTTTTTTTTATCTCGAATAGGTGCAAATCGTGTAAAAATTGCAGATTTCACAGAAAACTGGAAAATAATGTTCTGTATTTGAAGGACTGGACCTAATGATTAGTTCGATGACATTTAAGTGTACACAACGCGTATTATGCGGACGCCCTGATTCTTAAGAAAATACATCAATCCCCAAAGAACATATGTATTAATGAACAGCCGTAGGTAATTAAAGATATGATTTTCATCTCGCTATTTGCATTTGCATACAACAAGTAGAGTGGGAAATAGTGCTTCTGTTAATCTGGATAAACCTAAAACTTAGAGATGTGACCATCATGAAAATTGGTAATCCTCTACGTTGTATTTGAATGCGTTATAATATATTATATTACGCTGTATACGGCAATTTTCAATGTAACCATACTTTCAATGGTCTCGTCTGCTTGTTAGAAATATGAATTCTATTATGGAAAAATACACATACTAATATCGTTTTGAGACAACAGAATGCAAACAATTATGTGGTATATATATATATATATATATATATATAGATGTATCTGTCTGTCTGTCTGTCTGTATATCTAACTGCATGTATGTGTGAGGCAAAGACCTAGCTGTGTGGCAAGTAGTTTGTTTCCCAACCACGAAGCTCCGAGTTAAGTCTTCAGTCCCACCCCGTAGTATCTTGGACAAGTGACTTCTACTACAGAAGCGGGCGACCAAAAGACTTGTGAGGAAACACTTTCATTTCGAACTGAAAGAAACATGTCGTGTATACATATGTGTGCGTGTGTGCGTGTGTGAGTGCGTGTGTGTGACAGAGAGAACGAGAGAGAGAGAGTCTGTGTGTGTATGTGGGTGTGTATGTATGTTTGTTATTTCTTTATTGCCCACAAAGGGCTAAATTAGAGAGGACAAACAAGGACAGACAAAGGGATTAAGTCGATTACATCGGCCACATTGCGTAACTGGTACTTAATTTATCGACCCCGAGAGGTTGAAAGGCAAAGTCGACATCGACGGAATTTGAACTCAGAATGTAACGGCACACGAAATACCGCTAAGCATTTTGCCTGGCGACCTAACGTTTCTCCCAGCTCGTGTGTATGTATGTTTGCATGTGTGTATACGCGTATATGTTTGCATGTGTGTATACGCGTATGTGTGTGCATGTTCGCGCGTGTGTGAGTCTAAGTATATGTAACAACTTGAAATAGCACCTGATACAGTTTTTTTCCTATCTATACAGTGAACAGAATGCATTTCAGAATATCTAGGCATCAGGAAATCCATAATACGGTGCAATGAAATAAAAGGGACATATTCCGAATAAATATAAGCGTCACACAGCAATTGCGTGCAAATATAAGATAAATATAGGAACATGTCAGATTGCCAAAGAACTAATTGTTGATTTGTTACAGATTTTGGCCTCCAGCACCCAACTCATCAAATTGCTTTCATTATTTTGTGTCATAAGACTTGCGTTCTACTTCTGAAAACATTACGTTCCTATTTCCTGTTAAGGAAATGTGTAATGTATTCCCTCGCTGCCAGCCCGTCTGTCACGATTCTATTTTCAATCAGCTTACATCCTTTTTATTTTTATTTTCTTACTAACTCTAATCTGTTTTATTTTATCTTTTATCCTTTCCTATATTGGGATCCAGATAATCTGCTGATCCGTCACTTCCCAATGGTTAAAAAACATTCTTCTTCTTCTTCTTCTTCTTCTTCTTCTTCTTCTTCTTCTTCTTCTTCTTCTTCTTCTTCTTCTTCTTCTTCTTCTTCT
>NC_068985.1:99553611-99557110 GCF_001194135.2 Octopus bimaculoides | reverse complement strand
CACAACCCCTTCCTCGCTTCCTTCTTTTTCTCTCCTCCTCCTCATTATCATTATTACTAATACTACTATGATCAGTAGAACTAGTACAGGTAGTGATAGTAGTAGTAGTAGTAGTAGTAGTAGTAGTAGTAGTAGTAGTAGTAGTAGTAGTAGCAGCAGCAGCAGCAGCTACAACAGCATCAGTAGTAGTAGTAGTAGTAGTATATGAAAACTCAATTTATTTTGCTGGGCATGATGGAAAGGGTCAATTGTCCACAGCTAGCAGACTAACGTCACACTTGCTTTATTAATCATGCTACAAAAATCCTGCGAAGAATTGCAGTTCCAACCAATGCTGATTCTTGTAGGTGTTCTACATTCAGACTTGCACCGATTTTGTTTTTTGTTTTTTCCAGTGTTGATCCTTCAAAGTGCACCAATTACTTTTGGTGTCATGTCTACTCTCTTCATTGACCACAACTTTTGCTTAGCGGTATTTCGTCAGTCTTTACGTTCAGAGTTACAAATTCCGCCGAGGTCGGCTTTGCCTTTCATCCTTTCGGGGACGATAAATTAAGTAACTGTTGCGTCCTGTGGTTGATCTAATCGACTGGCTCCCTTTCCAAAAATTTCAGGCCTTGTGCCTAGAGTAGAAAAGAATACTTACTGGATTTCCCTCTATCTTTACGTTCTGAGTTCAAATTCCGTAGACGCAACTTCTTTGCCTGTCATCTTTGTTGAAGTCGATAAAACAGGTAGCTGCATGGCTTTGGGATTGAAATTTCAGACCTATAGTAGAAAGTTCTTTAATTATTATCGTCATTATTATTATTAACATTATTATTATTATTATTAGTAGTAGTAGTAGTAGTAGTAGTAGTAGTAGTAGTAGTAGTAGGAAGAGGAGGTGGAGAAGGGGGATAGCAGTGAACTTAGGAGCCTCCTGAATATCAACAATCATCATAAAGCGGCGATCTGGCAAAAACGTTAGTACCAGTTCTGTACTGAGTTCGATCTAATCGACTGCCCCATCCCCACCCAAAAGAAATTTCGGGACATGTGCCTAGAGTGGAGAAGAATATATCTGCCATCACGAAAATTGGCGATTTATTGCCAGGTGACCAAGAAACACGTGCGTGTTTCTACAGTGTAAAACAAATTATGTACATCTGTGTGTCTGTGTGAGTGTGTGAGTGTGTGTGTATTATGTGTGTGTATGAGAGCATGTTTCTATGTGCTGATAGATAGATAGATAGATAGATAGATAGATAGATAGATAGATAGATAGATAGATAGACAGATAGATGGGCATCGTAAGCTTTTCCCACATGCCCATCTTAATGATTTCATCTACACCTATAAAGCTTTTCTAATTTTAAGTATTCTTCTGACTATAAACGACCGTTTGGCACTTTTTAAATCCCAATAGTTTACTGCACATTTTAATTATAATTAAGTACTATTGTACATGTTTTGTGTTCTAAAATACATCAATCTTCATGAGCCCGATATTAAATTGACCTTAATCTGTCGTTGAATATAAACTCTGATTCATAGATAATATCTAGATAATTTATCTGCATTTTCTAATTATTTGTTTTAGAACATACTGAAGGCATTACGATTACCCTGTTGCATCGAGATAATATGAATAATTATCGATATACTTATTGTTTCCATGGAGAGCGAGTCGTAGTCTAAGTAAGGTTTTAAACGAAAAAATTCTCGGTGGGTTTAGTAGAATTCGTTTATTTTGTGTGCACTTATTCTTGAATTTACTTTTCATTTAGTCAGGGCAAATGTCATAATTATCTGTCAAATAACGCCAAATAAATCGATCGATATTTGCCCCAAAAATAACCTGATTTAAACTTAACTTACAAATATATATTACCATTAGCATCGACGTTTCAAAAGATTGATTTGTAAATTACTAGATATCTTTATCTTTTATCGTTCATCTTCATCTTTTACTTGTTTCAGTGATTTGACTGCGGCCATGCTGGGGCACAGCCTTCAAAGGTTTTTAATCGAACAAATAGACCCCAGGACTTCTTTTCGTTTTTTTAAATGCTGGCACTTATTCTATCTTTCTACATTTTCCCGAACAGATATGTTACGGGGACGTAAACTAACCAACACCGATCTCAAGCGGTGATGATGGTGATGGTGGACAAGTACAGATACAAAGACAGGAGCATTCACGTACAGACTGATATATAAAAGCACTACGCTCATTATTATATTAGGAGATATTCCTTCGTTTTACATGCACATACAGGTGTCAGGTTTCTGTCGAGCTACATGATATTTGAAATGTGAGAAATGGATTGACAGTCTGAGTCAATAGTTACTCATCAATAGAACTTCTATATATATTCAAAAGCTATCAATCATCTTTTGATGCGAGCAAAAGTTTAAAAATTTGCAATCTATTTTGTTAATATACTTTTGAGAAGTGAAATCCAGAGATAAACTTTCGGCACAAAATATAGAATTTATCTGAAGAACATTTTAATCATACAAAAAAACGACAGGAATTAATTTACTATTTAATTTAAACCTTCGATTAAATTAGATATATTGGCATTTTATAAAGTTGTTCCTACATAAGTCTATTACTTGGGTTATATAACAATGAAATTGTATTCATCTTTCATCATCACGAGCCTTGTAATCTTTAACAAGACATACGTTTCAGAGGTAAATTTGAGTGTGGAGGATTATTTATAGATATATATAGTCACTGGATTTAATAACTTCATAATATTGCAGCAGTTTGCCAAGAGAAGGGGGAAAATAACGTATAATTATATGTATGTCTCAATCATAACGCCATAACGCTGCTTCCAACAAGGTGCAAACATATTAGACACATACGTGCAGTGTTTAGATTAATGTAAATGTATAAACAAGTCACAGATTGGTGTGTGCGTAAAAGGAAACGATGTGTATGATTTTACACTCGTTGATAGAACCTAGGAAGATCTTGCACCTAGACAACCTAGACCTCTCATACATGCATTTAACACTAGGTAAAAAAACAAAACAACTATAACAGCTAACAACAACAGGCCTTGCCACCCACCTCCATTCTCCAGAAATATAGATACCACTCCTTTTTACAAAAACATAGATAGCACTACACCTAGACCCCCTACAAAAAGCAGTGGATGCTCTATTTTGTCGTACGCACCCCACTATTCATTTAACGTCAAGAACTTAGCTAAATCCTTCTTTATAAATACTAGACACTAAATTCCATCGTCAACATAAATGTCATTCTATCTTTAATGAACCACCCTGAAACTACCCTATTCTGCCCCACCTAACTTCGAATCTATCATAGCAGCCCCTTGCCATATAGCGCTTCATCTATCACGGTTTATTATCTAACTTTACGTCAATTCCTACAGTGATTTGCATTTAGAATACGTGGCTGGATTTCAGATATATATTGTTTGAACCTGGTATTATGGATGTATTCTATTTGTTGGCAAAATCCGCTATCGGCGAGTGC
>NC_068985.1:99550261-99553238 GCF_001194135.2 Octopus bimaculoides | reverse complement strand
ATATAATATATATATATATACAACTATTTTAATTTAACTATTTTAAAGTGCTTCAACTGCAAAGCTGCGGTCATGCTGGAGCACCACCATTAACTGAGCTACACCATTATTTGGAACTTCCTCTGATATGTGGCATTTGGTTAATGAGGGAGTTTGATGCTGCTGCCCTCGTCTGTGTTTCCTGCCGTGAGACCGTAACAAGAAGAAACCCAGTTTTGTTGTAAACACACTTACGTCCTCATCATGCAAGTCTCTCGGGCATTTTGGAAGCATATTAAAGAGCCGTGGGCCGTCTGACATGTGGGGAACATTTGTGGGGATCGGGGTGGATTGAATGTGTCGATTGGTTCTTGATGTAGAATGTGCAGACGTAGAGATACGCATATTGCTTCAATTGGGAGAGTAACCAAAGCGAAGGTATATCACTGCTATTGGCAATTAGTTTTCGATGTAAGCGGTACACAGTCCACATTACAACCGATTCAGTTAATCTTGACTAATATCCCTATGTGATGGTATGAAATGAAAACTCCTGGCGAACAGTGACGAATTATTTCGTTATTTAACTTGGGACACAAATTTCACAGAGAGGCTCAATTTAAGCTTCTTTGTCACTTCACTTGGGATGTAAACAAATAAATTGATTGTTATCAGAAGGAAGATAATTCTAAGATACTAGCTGAGGCGGAACATACTCATTATGTTAACTTAATTTAGCTATATTCTTTGGATATTTTTCCATATAATGCAAGGGATATTGACCAAGTAGTAGTATTCCAGTGAATATATGTGCCTATTTGACGGGCAATCCTAATATCTTCCTGGCAAGATATATATTTCCGCTGTAATTGTTCTCTCTGATACGTTAATTCTCTTTATGAAAATGTCCTTCATATATATCGACAATTATATGCGTATATATTTATGTAAATTGATACATATAATTATGTATATGTATATATGTGTATAAACGAGCATGTGTGTGTTTTGCATGTATCCATGACTATGTGCATCAATATGTATGTATTACTGTGCACGTGTTGTGTGTGTATGTGTAAAATAAAACAGAATACTAGGAGTTGTGTTTCTTCTTCATTATGCCAGAATTAAGATAAAAGCAATTTGTACATGCATGAGTGATTTTGATATGGGGAATATATTCTGTGATTACAGATGTTTTCAATCGCAAATAAAGGAAAGTGTTTGCTTTGATCGGAATTGCCAAAGCGCTTACGTAATTGGAAAGGCATTTGTTTACCATAAATTCACAGTACATCGGATTAGGAGGGTGTTTGCATCAACTGATATATAGATCCTAGAAGGTTTTTCTAAACCCCAGTTTACAATTACAAATGAATAAACCGAAAGAAACACACATACGCCCGCAAAGTCGCACATACGCACAAATGTGGAGAAATGTGGAGAAACATAGTATGTATGAGTGTGTATATGTATGGCAGTTTATGACTTACACAGTCTGCGTCTCTACGTGAATGCGTTTAAATGTGTATAGGTGTTATATCGTATTGCTGATACACACACACACACACACACACACACACACACACACACACATATATATATATATATATACATATTTGTCTGCGTGTCTGTGTGTTTTTGTGCGTGTGTCTCTGTGTGTGTGTGTCACTTCCTTCTTAATGCCGAAGAAGATACTTTTGAAATATCCCAGTTGCATATGGGAGACATTTCACATTGAAAAATTGCTGGGGAGAATAAGTGTGTGTTTGGGGTACTATCGTCTGTATAAAATTTTAATTTCTTAGTTCAGACTTCAGGTTAGTTGCTCATGCGTAGCAAAAAAAGGGTAATCGACATATCAGATTTTAGTATACATTTCAGTTGATAGCTGGCCAATGAGGAAGCTGTCAATACACACCACGATCATGTATACTTTCGACAACTTGTATGCATTATGTAATTCGTTTTTGTCGGAATGGTTTCTGTGATTAATATTTTCAAATCGCAAGTGAGAATTTTTTGGAAGGAAATTGCAATACTCATATGCAGCTGAATATCGATTACAATTCGGGTACTGGGGACATGTTTTTGGATAATATTATGCGCCACCTCTACCCACGGTGCATATTGACTCTTTCACACCGAAGACGATATATATATATATATATATATATATATATAGGCGTAGGAGTAGCTGTGTGGTAAGTAGCTTGCTTACGAATCACATGGTCCCGGATTCAGTCCCACTGCGTGACCCCTTGGGGAAGTGTCTCCTAGTCTTCTACTATAGCCTACAACATAGATGTGTAAGTAAAAAGAGAGAGAATATAGGGAAACAAAAAAAAAATGTGTGTTCTCATAATGTTGATAACAGAAAGTTGGAAATTGAGATATAGTTAGTTTTGGTTGCTTGGTATTATGGTATTATAAATGTGAACTTCTCTACGATTGCATGTTTACATAAATAGCTCTTTAATATCAATTATAAATCATTGGAAACATGCTGAGACTTATTTATTTATTAGTGAAGTACATTTCGAACATACTACTTGAGGCTGTCATTTAAGTAAACATCATTGAAAGCGAGCAAAATGAAACGATAAAAACCTGTTCTCAAATGACAATATGTGACATGAATTATTAGAGAACGAAACAGCAGCAACCAGGGAGCTAGAGAAAGAGACAGAAAATAGAATCGTATAAATGCCGTGGATATATGTCCTTATAGAGTCCTACTGGTAGATGCTTTTATAATTTGAATAGTGGCTTTAGTTCAATATACAAAGTTAATATAAAACTAGCCAGGAAGTTTCTCATAAAGGGTATATTTTTTGCTTTTTCCTTACTTCATAACATTTAGAGGTTTACATAGGCACACACACATATGTATGTACGTGTGTGTATACAGACCGTAGTTAGACTCTTGGTTCGATGGTCATACGAGTGAGGAGTCTAATGTGGGCCTTGTATTAACATGCATATATATATATATATA
>NC_068985.1:99544694-99549606 GCF_001194135.2 Octopus bimaculoides | reverse complement strand
GTACGACAATTCAAATGGCGATTCAAATTACCAGATCACCAACATATTACACTCAACAGATAATTTTGTGTGTGTGTGTGTGTGTGTGTGTGTGTGTGTGTGTGTGTGTATGCTGAGTTATAAATAAAAGGGAGCGAATTTCATTTGACATTTGTATTTAGAGCCCGAACACATTCACTACGTTTATCAATGAAAAATATTATCAAGCCTCCGGCGTCGTCGCCCTGACTGGGGGTGGCAGCATGTAAATATTCGTTTGAATATCGATAGCAAATCTTATGCAGAGGACATACATTTTAGAGCTCATAATGCAATGCCTGCATTGAAGTCAACTACGGTTTTTCTCCACGCTGAAGGGGACGGAAACTGAGTAAATAAATAATTCTGTGAACTATAAATCAGAATGTGAGCAATACAATTCCACAGAGATAACTGCAAAGAAGGAGAGCTATTTTAAGAGATTGGAACATAAATATTACATGAGGTTGGAAGAGAACAGTCAATATAAATTCAAAATTATCGACAAATATATAAAGATATAGAAACACCTTCCATAAGGTTTTGGAAACATATTTTCACTCACAATGTTACACTGTGTTATCTTAAACCGGCCTAATATTCGTGTTAAAAGTTTAATTAAATATATTGAATTTTGTTTCTCATTTAATAAATTATAGAGAACCCATTTTATAAATCAAATCACAAGCAACAAATACGTTGGTCATTTTTTTTTTACTACGTAGATTACTTACGTTAGGCTACTGTCCCAGAATGCATTTACTAAACACTGCTAGGAACTACGATGACTTAAAGTCTACGTTTAATATTCGCAGAAGATGGAGATAAGGCATCGATGTGCACCAAAGGCATGGCAGTGAATATATATTGCCCAATATTCAAATACTCAAAGATGTTTGTGTGTATTAATAAACTAATGAGTTAAAAGTAGGATACTGTGTTACGCGCATGTATGTACAAACACACACACATACACACACACACACACACACACATATATATATAGATAAGTATGTACATACATACATATATATATATATATATATATATATATATATATATATATATATATATATATATATATATATATATATATATATGTATATATATACGTATATATATATGCATATTTATATATATGTATGTATAAATAGATATACATATATATAAATACATATAAATAGAAACACATACAGACACAGACACACACACCATCAAATACACATACTCACACATATAATAAAACGGAACTTTGCAATATTATTTTATTCAGTCTTTTTGTTTTAGATTTACACATTTACACTTTTATCACCTTCAAAATACTCCCTATTTGAAACAATGCGTCGGTTTAGACGCGTTTTCCATTGTTCAAAAGAGTCCTAATTTTTTTGCGAAGTGATGCCTTGCAACGCCTCTGTCGTTTTTTTTTTTTTCACCTCTTCCACATCTGCAAAACGTTTAAGTTTAAGAACATTTTTTTCTCTGTGGGGGAACCCAAAATATGTTGAAAGTAGTAAGATCATAAGCAAGTGTGGCACAAATATTGCAGTAACTCTTTTCATTCGCAATTCCTCGCCAAAAATTCGTAAGAATGAGAACCAGAACACAACAGTCATGTCCCCAATTTTATCAATTGTTAGGCGACGATCATCCAAGACCAACTCATTGATTTTCGTGATGTTTTCATTTTTTCGGGAGAACGATCGTTGACCTGAATGAAGTTGTTCTTCAAATGACAAGTGACCATTCATAAAGTGTGAAAACCACTCGTAAACTTATGTTTTGCTAATAACAGCGTCCTTGTAAGTTGTTTCAAGCATGAAACCTGTTTTGGCTGCCGTTTTCCCCAGCGAAAAACGGAGTTACATGAAAGCATGCTGCCCCTTCATTTCAGCCATCGCAAAAATCGATGAACAAGGGAGGAGCACTGGCAATGAGGCACCCAATGGCAATACGACATAATTAGACTTCTCTGGTCGGTAGATTGATGCCTGAGGCTTGCCTCAAGTCGCTTCTAGCTGGGAAAAGCCTGGACTACAAGGGCTAAAAATTTCTCTCTAATATCAATGTAAAACGATTATTTGTAATTGTATCTTTATTTAACTATTTTTAATATTGAAAATAAAAAAAATGAACGTCAACCTGACAAAAGTAAGCAGCTTTTCATATTTGTGTTCTCTTTTATTCAATGATCAAGCGGATACATGATGACATATGCTTCAACTGTTACATCTTGCTTTTATTTTTAAAGAACGATGTATTTAATGCAATATTGAAATGTAAATCGTTTAAGGAAATAACCATGTTTTTTGTTTATGTTTTTTCTACGTAAATGAGGCTGATATTCCAAGGAGAGTTTTCAACAACCTAGATGAAGATTTTAGCTTAGACAATGTTTCATGTCGATATATGAGGACTGAATATCTCTGTAAATACATTACAATATGCTGCAGCTATACTCGATTGAATATATATGCGTAAGTCTAGCGTTATCGTATTGCGATATGCGCTGCAAAACACCAAACCACTCATATCTTTCGCTTGTAACTTCTCTTGCTGTGTACTTTCTAACTTTATAACTACACACTATAGCTATAACGTTATAGCTACACACTCTAGCTCTGTTGTGCACAGAGTTCCTGATACATTAAACTCAATCGTGACTTCTATAATAGAAAGGATTTCATTTATTTGATATATTAGAAACCTATCAGCATATCTATGCAAAAGATCAAGCAATATTTTCAGGTCTTTTACAAACTTATTTATTTCGTAAAATATTTGAACTAATGATGAAAGTTAAGATGAAACAATTTCGAACAGAGTAAAGTGTTTGCTTTTATTCTCTACTTATCGGTATTATGCTTTTGAACTCGGCTTTTGTCAATAGAAAAGAGTCAAAAGAAATATATTCAGCATAGTATATCATAATAATTATAATTGGAAGTCTACGAATTTCATTATTAATAAACAACTTCGAACAAAGCAGCATTGTTGTTTACGTTTTAAGTAATGCATCATTTAGATTGAACCTGTTATGGACGGCAGAAAGCCTAGATATTTTATCATTGACTTTAACTTTATATACATCATAATTTCTATCGAAAACCGATACCTATTGTGTATTAGGAAATAGGTTTTGTAGCATTCATATATGTTAGGAAATACGCGAATATTTAAGTTCGCTAAAAGAACAGCTGTGCTTCCAGTCAACTTGCAGGTAATAGCAACTAAATAATCTACAATCACACCCTACAATTTTAAAATCGATGAACATTATGCTCATGAGTCGCTCAAAAATGCACTGTTACAGATTCTAAGCAATAAAGACGTCAACATATCTTATTTGCATTTCTTTATTAATAATATATATGGGGAATCTTCATTGGTATGTTTTTCAAATATTTCAAACATTTCACGGTTATTTTTTCTCGTCTTGCTTGTTGTTAACACAATGTTTCGGATGATATACACTTCAGCCTTCATTAGGTGTTTTGGGGGAAATTTCGAACCGGGATTCTAATTCATAAGGCATTTTTCGTTGTTATTAATATTATTATTCGGGTCACTGCCAGAAATCGAACTCGGACTCTTGGGGTAAGTAGCCCGCGATCTTAACCACTACGCCATATGCTCCTGGGCAATTATGGAGTGAATTTTAGCGCTTATAAATCTAATATTTTCCTATCCTTCCTTAATACAGTGTCCTGGCATTTGTGCTGCTTCTATTAGTTTTCGTATTTTCCAGTGGTGTTCACTGTCTATTATTTAAATTCATCCCACAGGTGGAGCTGATCTCCATTTTTCCATACATGATCAGCTATAGCTGATTTATCAATATCTTCTCGTGTCACAGTTTTGTGAAGGGGCGGCAACTTTTGCCTTTGTATAACCTACCACAGTTGCATGGGAGGGAGTACACGCAGTTTTTAGTCATATACTCTTCTGCTGTTAGTTTTACTCGAAGGAGATACTTGCGAAATGTCGTATTACTTCAATACTGTCTTCATGTCTTTTGTATCCTTTCGGCGAGATCTTTCACATATGGTAGACAGACTGTGGATAGTTATTGATTTCATCCTCCTTTTCTTCATAATTGGAGAGGCTAGTATGTTTTGGGGACAGTTGTTGCTTAATACATTGTTAATGAGCTAGGACGCAACAACCTTCTAAGCAGACCGAGCGCAGAAATGAGTAGCATATGGGAGCCGGTACTAAGGAAGGATAAGAAAGTATTAGATTTATAAGCCCTAAAATTCACTCCATAATTCACTCCACGGGCATTATAGCGTAGTGGTTAGGTGCACAGGCTACTCATCCCAAGATTCCGAGTTCGATTCCAGGTGGTGACCTGAATAATAATAATAATAACATCGAAAAATACCATAGAAATGAGAACTCCGTTTCGAAATTTCTCTGGAGGTTATATATCAGCCGAAACGTTGTGTTAACAACAAACAAGATGAGGATAAATATCAGTCAAATGTAAATAATGTACATAATTCCTAATCTCTAAAATATAGAACTCTGAGGTGTTTTTCTTTCTCATTCTTTTGGTATTTTCGATGTTGTTGTTGTCATTATTCTTCTTCTTATTATTATTATTATTATTCAGTAGTTTTATTTTTATAACGTGCTTTCACTTCACTACCGAGCGCAGCTCTGTGCGCCTTGGGTATGTGCTGTGGTTTGCTGTGGTGCTCTTATGGTTACTGTATTGAAAGTGTTTTGCGTAGGATGTGTGCAGTGCCCAGTAGTACAATTTTCTGTATGTTCTATATATTTGTAGGTCCTGGTGTTTTTGTTATGTATTTGTCTGAATATTTTTTTTATTATACCTAAGGCACCTACTATGATAGGAATTGTTTCTGTATTTAGATTCCACATTCGAGTT
>NC_068985.1:99535480-99544390 GCF_001194135.2 Octopus bimaculoides | reverse complement strand
TTTCTTTTCATTATATGTTTTTGGTAATTTCTGGTGGGGAGGCTTTGGTCTTGTGCAGCAATTAAAAATCCTTCAGTCTCTGCTTTGAGTCCTGAGCTTCTCAGCCATTGCTGGGATTTTTCTCTGTCTATTTATTTTGCATTTAGTTTAGCCCAGTATTTACCATGTAGGGGCTTTTCTTGCCATCGTTTTATTATTATTATTATTATTATTAGTAGTAGTAGTAGTATTATTATTATTATTATTCAGGTCACTACTTGGATTCGAACTCAGAATCTTTGGTTAGTAGCCCGGGCTCTTAACCACTACGCCATATGCCCGTGGGTCATCCAGGCAGTGATCTCAATAATACTAATGATAACAATGATGATAATAATAACAATAATAGTAATAATAATATGGAAAAATACCTCAGGAATGAGAACCTAGGTTCAAAATTTCCCCAAGACACCTAATGAAGGCTGGAGGGTATATCAGCCGAAACGTTATGTTAACAACAAAATGAGGACAAATATCCGTCAATAGTAAATAATGTAAATAATGTACTAATTTATGTAGTTTGATATTTCTATCGAACGAAGTAAGAGATTATAAAGATCTGGGTTCGGCTGCCTGGTAGCGTATATTTCAAAGCATATTGAGGGCGTACTTTACAAGCACATAGATACTGTTGGTCCATATAGTGTCGCAACGGAGGAGAAGAAAATTCGAAACAATTCATCTCTTGATGTACTGTATAAAGACAAGATTGTCATTGCTGCTCCAGTGACGCTATACACATAATGAAGTGGCCAAAACTAACGGTATGTTTTCATATGTTATATTGATTTATCGAATTTACACCGCCACTAGAAAACTTGTGGTTATAGGTAGTGAAATGAAACGAATATTTATTTCATGGTGCCGTGAATTCTTGATGCGCTTTGAATTCAAGAAAGAAAGTATTTCACCTCAATTACGCACTAAAGTTTAACTTGAAAATCATGGAAGCAATCATTCAATATATTCTCGGGTCTGTGTTCCTTGTCTGAAAATAACAGTATTCATTTATCCCATACCAATGTACCAAATTAATTTCTATTTCCTTACTAAGTAAATGTATGCATCACTGTGCGAATAACACGATTCGTTTACATTTGGACTACACCATGCTATATTTATAGTAGAGTTTCAGCAAGGCAATAAAAGTGAAACAAACTATAACATTTACTTTAAATATAGTACTGAGTTAACTTTTGTTTGCTACCCATTAATTATTGCAGCATGTGTAACATTGATATTTCAGAACACTGAGCGATGAACACTCTCAGCATTGATAACAAATCGCAAACAAACCACTTTTCAGCCAGAACTTTTACTTCTTGGCAAGGCACTTTTCTTTGTGGATTATATTTCGTTAGCCGAATATGTATTCGGGATTAAAACAACGCGTCAATTTCACATCATGTAGAATAACTGCCACCATAACTTACCAATTACTACTATAAAACATGAACCAGTTTTACGCGTGGGGATATTGGATATAAACCTTACTTTAGTAAAAGAAAAGTATCGTATATTGCTACTTTTAAGCTTAGTTTCTAAGAAACATCATCCCAATTAGTTTAGATTAGCCACAGGTGTACCAAGAAGTGGAACATTTCAGGGAGACACGCTCTGCCCAGGCTTTGATATTCACCTTGTAATTTATTTATACCGATTGTTAAGCATTTCCATGGGAAGTCAACTATGAGTGAAAGGGACTCATGCCTTTAAGAGATGCAGTAGATATTTGTATGAAAAGAAATGACGTCTCAGTTAGTCTGACATAATGTTCTGTTTCCATTAAGGATTTTTATTTAATCAAATATCCACGTTTGAACACCCAGCCCTGCTGTGTGGTATTACATTCCAGCTGAATAGCCTACGAAGGGATAGGCTCAGCTAAGTTGGCTTCGCATGGCATGCTACATTGAAACGAAGGCCTTGGTGGCGCTCCAATGATCCATTACAAGTTTTTGGGAGTTAGCCCATATTCCTTGTAATCTGAAACGTGTAGTTCAAGAGGAATATTTCTTTTTAGTTTGTTTTGTTTTTGTTTTTTTTGTTTTTTATGGAAATTTCATGTTAATAAAATGAAAGTTATTTCTTCCTTTTCTTCTTCATGGAAGGCACTGGGGACTGAAGAGAAAGCATTTAATTGAAATTTTATCTGAATGGGAAATCAATTAAAATTTGGATTTGCATTTTAAGGGTTCCTTCTCAATGAATGTCGATTGAAGTCAGAATTTTAATTTCACAGTTTGAAATATTATTTTTTTCCAATCGAATATTTAATCAAAATAATGTTATACAAAACAAACTGAAGGTTATAAGCTGCCAAGCCAAAATTGATTTAAACGATATGGACATTAAATACGATGAAAGAAATCAAATATAAGACGGGAGAAAATATATAAAAGAACCATCATCTGACCGAAATCGAAAATATGACATCTGAAAGGTAAAATATATAAACGTACATTCATCTGAAATGTTGAAATGAAGATAAGTACATATTATCTAACTCATTCTCAACGTTAGCCCAACACGCACGTAACGATTCTAATTTGGCATGAATCACTGTCAAGATAATGGCAATAAAAAATTAAGTAGATGAGTATGCAAATAAATCAGTGAATAAATAAACAAACAAGTACATAAATAAATAAATAAATAAATAGAGATAATTCTCAGTGTAAAAGAATTAACTGAAGTAATCGGCAGCTTTGGAAAAGCCTAGCAAATAGAATACACGTGTGAGACGAAAGTATGCCATATTTCTAACAAATATGTAAATAATAATAATAATAATAATAATAATAATTATCATTACTATTATTATTATTATTATTATTATTATTATTATTATATCATTATCATTATCATCATCATCATCATCATCATCATCATCATCATCATTATTATTATTATTATTATTATCATTTCCTTCGTACAGCTTCTAACACTAGAGATGTACTACGGTGTCAGCCGTTCACTACCAGTGAACTAAGGTGACACCTCTTATTTTTCGAGCACCATCCGGAGTATTGGAGTGGTTCCAAGCATTGCTGTTTTCTACAAGTGCTCCACTCTTATTAGAACCCCTATTTGTTCCATGTACTTCTCAAGATTTTTACTCACTGTTCCCAGGGCTCCAACAATTATTGGTACTACTACCGAATTTTTCATCGACCACAACTGCTTAACCTCCCAAGCTAACCTGTCATATCTATCGACTTTTCGTTCTTCCTTAAGGCATACCTTGTTGTCTGCTGGGCATGCTATCTATGATTCAGCATAGTTTGCTTTCTTTCTCAATTAAGACTATGTTTGGTTTCCTATTCCCTATCTCATTGTCGCACTGAATTATAGAATTCCACAGGATGCTTGTATTATCATTTTCGATGATGCCTTCGGATTTAGGATCGTGCCAATTTTTCCCTTTCAAGTCCATACTTGTTGCAATGTGTCCAATGATCAAGCCTAGCTATGTTGTCGTGGCGTCTCTTATATTTCTTCTGTTCTAGTGGCGTACATTGACTGCTAATATGTCATACAGTTTCAAAACTTTGTCCACAAATTCTACACTTATCACTTTCTGCTGTGTTGTCTATTCTGTATTTTATGTATTTCGTTCTTAGTGGCAAAGTTGACCTCGGCGGAATTTGAACTCAGAACGTAGCGGCAGACAAAATACGGCGAAGCATGTCACCCGGCGTGCTAACGTTTCTGCCATCTCGCCGCCTTCAACTTAGTATATATTCCACACTATCACATCTCGTGACTTATAAACATTAAGCTCAGCTCAATCTTAAAAGAAATGCAACACTGTTCCTGTGGTACATATTCTGGAAAAGAAACATGAATGTGAGAGCAGAACCACTAAAATCTACTGCAAAGAAACGCCATGTTGTCCTCATGAAAGTGTAATTGTCAATGTTGCACACACGCTTAAGAATTTTCTAGAAATTGGTCTGAAACATCTAAATGTGATGACGGGAAGGAAGAGGAGGAGGAAGGTGATGATGATGACCACCACGACAAAAAATGAGGGTGATGGTAGTGATGATAGTGATGGTTGTGGTGGTAGTTTTATTGATGACAATAACAAAAAAAGAACAACAACAACAAAACAACAACAACAACATCAACAACAACGACAACAAAAACAACAACAGCAACAATAGCAGGAACGAGTAGCAGAAGAACGTAAGCGTTAACAACATTGATGTTGATCTTGAAAATAATAATTGCACAATATGACATCTAAAACACAAAACAAGTCATAAGATGTTTAAATTCCAACCACGCTCATAAGAAATAAATGAAAATAAAACTGGCAAAGCATTAGTGTCAAATTTAATATCTCTACACGTTAAGGAAATCTTTGTCAGCACGATGTAATTTAATAGAATCAGAAGTATTAACGGCACCATAAACACAAAACCCACCTGAGATTTTTATTCCAGTTGACTGTCACCCATTAAACCCGATGAATTTTTTTTTTCTTTGGCCATGGATTAATGCGTACAATAAAATCAAGACAGTATTTTTATTCTTCTTCAAATGGCTATGTTTTCATATTGGCAACGTATAAAAAGTCCTGAGGTTGATCCCACTCGCCGTCACCTTCAGTAAGTGTATTGTATCATATCTCGAGTTAAACTGCTTTAGAGGACTAAAAATAGATGGAGACTTTACGAGAATTCAAAGAGTACCTCATATTTCTGTACATTGTGTTAGCACAGTGTTTCGGCTGATATACCCTCCAGCCTTCATCAGGTGTCTTGGCGAAAATTTGAACCTGGGTTCTCATTCCTAAGGTATTTTTTGATGTTGCTATTATTATTATTATTATTATTATTATTATTATTATTATTATTATTATTATTATTATTATTATTATCTAACTCGGAATTGAACACTCGGAATCTTGGATTAGTAGCCTGCGCTCTTAACCACTACGACATATGCCCAAGATTCCGAGTTCGATTCCAGGCAGTGACCTTAATAACAATAATATTTCAAAGACAAAGATTAAGTATAGTTTGATTAGCGTGGGTCCTAAGAGATGCAGAGGTTTGCGGGGCATAATAGGAACCGTACTTAATGATCTGGTTGAGGTGTGGCACATGTGATGTACAACTACCTCGTTCTGGAGGAAACAGAGCGTTCTGGTCGTTATAAGTATGACAGAGAGTTTACAGTGTTGCAGAATAAATCGTACGATCATGGATTCTTTCTCGTATGTCTTCATTGGGTTTCAGCTATTTATGTATTTATAATTAATACCGCTCCAGCTCAGTAAGCTGTATCAATTTGACTTTCGTATTTCAACAGAATATACAATGGAAAATATATGGTTGTGTTTGTTTGTTTCCTTTTTATCACGACGAATATAACATTTCTCCATGTACGTCATACTGAAAAATTGAAGGGGATTTTTTATAAAAAATTGCACTTGCAGTGAATTCTCAGATACGAATTAAATGTTTCATGCCGTGAATGTCAATGAAGCTCATGCAAAATTCACATTGGCCCATTGCAAATGTTGATAGATTATTTAGAACTCATTCCACGAGAAAATAGAGACTCCAGTAAAAGAAAGAAAAGCCATGCTATAAATGAAACTGCTCACAGTGTGCTTGGGTACATTCTCGTAGCTTATCAGCATGGTTATATTCAATTTGCAATAAATGCTAACATTGTCAGACAAACGCCTACATGCTTTACTCTGCCGAAAACGATGCAAAACATTATACAAATGATTTCTTTCGGTTATCATTTGTTTTCGTTTCATAATTCAGCCGGTCGGATAATGTCAACAACAACGACCAATTTTTTTCAGCGTTGCTGAGACTACTGGTAAGAAAGCGAAAATTTATCTACAGACTAACTAACTGTCAAAAATCGTGTAAAGTGTTCTAAAGATATCTAAAAGGAATCAATAATCAGACATTGGTATATACCTCTCATAAATACGGGAAATGATTGCAGTGTTTTCCGAAATAAATTAAGAACCAGGTATTAGTATATACGTGACGACAGGTGAGAATTACTACAAAAACAAAGATACAGTCAATCCAATGGACATCAACAGAGTTACTGCCTAAACAAGTTTACATGAAAGACTTGTGTTATATTAAACTATGTTCGAATTTATGTACAACTCAGTTAAAAAGTGAACATACGATTCAATATGCTTATGCTTCTGGTTTTAAGAAATTGAATTTTCGACAATGGTGTTGTAGTCTTTGTTGTGTTGCCCCAGTAGTGGAGGCGCAATGGCCCAGTGGTTAGGCAACGGACTCGCGGTCATACGATCGCGGTTTCGATTCCTAGACCGGGCGTTGTGAGTGTTTATTGAGCGAAAACACCTAAAGCTCCACGAGGCTCCGGCAGGGGATGGTGGCGAACCCTGCTGTACTCTTTGCCCCACAACTTTTTCTCACTCTTACTTCCTGTTTCTGTTGTGCCTGTAATTCAAAGGGTCAGCCTTGTCACACTGTGTCACGCTGAATATCCCCGAGAGCTACGTTAAGGGTACACGTGTCTGTGGAGTGCTCAGCCACTTGCACATTAATTTCATGAGCAGGCTGTTCCATTGATCGGATCAACTGGAACCCGCGATGTCGTAGGCGACGGAGTGTTGCCCCAGTAACATTTGAATAATAAAATGTACTCAATGCTTATTGATCTGAAAAATATATCGTTGCTATATCTATTCCAAGACTGAGCAGAGAGATGTTGCTTTCTTCGGTCGTGCATATGTTTTGTAAATCAGGTACAAGACTAACATTTAATCCTAGGTCAGTTTAACTGAGGCAACTGAGGCATTCTAGTAGTAAATATCGAATTTTTAGGTTGTAAAAAGGGATCAGTGTTAACCGGCATGAACTTGTTCTTTCAATGGGTTAGCTGTAATTTCAAAACATCTTGGCTTGTATTTCTAACAGTACGATCACACATTTAGACATTCTCTTTTTTGGCGCGGTAAACTTTAGGTTTACTGTTCGTATATTTATGGTTACTACAAATATACTAACATATCTACTAACATTGAATTTCCAACGCGTATAAATAAATTTAATTTATCTTTAGAATATGTTCAATCTAAATTTTCTTTAATAATCTATCTCCATTTAAAAACATATCATCTGTTTTCTAATGGGAATTCATTTGATATTTTTTGTAGTAAACCATATGTCGCTTCACTGATTTATTTGTATTGTTGGTGTATGTGCTTTGTCTTCTCTTGTTGTTTTCTTAGACAGATGTGTCTATATGATGGTTTGTGTATCCGCTGTTAATTAAATTTGTTTTATACGCATAGCTTCTTTATTGAATAGTAGATCGCAAGAGGATATTGAATGGACTGTTCTTAGTAAAGAGTTAATGACTCATATCTGATATTTATACGGACATTCGCTGCTATTGTGTTTATGTTTTGAACTGATTTGGTCGATTTATTATCCTTAACTTAAATATTGATTTCTATTATTGGCACAGGGCCACAAATATTTGTTGAGTGGAAGGGCATAGTAGATAAAATAGGTCCAGTACATTTATCGCATTTTATATTCTCGAATCCAGCAGAACGAAAAGTAAAATATAATCTCAAAGAAATTTCAACGCAGAAATTAATGTGTACGTCTAATATTTTCCAGGCGCTCACAGGATTCCGACGATACACTAAAATATTCTTCCTTTCTAACATAGGCAAAAGATCTGAAGTATTAACAGATGAGCTACGCGAGTATATCTACTTCGATATTCAACTTGTTCTTATGTCATCAACCCCAAGACAATCAAAGGCAAAGTCGACCTCGGTGTAATTTGGACTCAGAACATACATCTGCTAAAATGCTGCTATGCATTCATCCAACACGGTAACGTGTCTGAGAGTTCGCTGCTTTCTTGCACCGAAATTGTAGCACGAGATCAACGAGCTTAGATAATGGTGTAAGTCGGTTACATCGACCCTAGTAGTCAACCAGTACTTATTCTAACTACGAAACGATGAAGGCCAAAGTCGACCTCAGCGGAATTTCAACACATAACGTGAGGACGGACGAAATGCCGCTAAGCATTTTGACCGGTATGATATTCTGCCGGCACGCCGCATTTTTATTAACCAAAATATTAAATATTAAAGTTACATTCGTAATATGATAGTAAAGTATACCTGCTTTATATTTCTTGATGACTGCTTTATTTTCTAGTCTACATATGTATGTAGGTGGAACTGTTTGGTAAGAAAAAGCCCTTTTCAACCACATTGTCCCAGATCTGGTCCCACTGCGTGGCACCTTGTACAGTGTTTTCTACTATAGCCTCGGGGGAACCAAAGCGTTGGGAGTGGATTCGGTAGACGGAAACAGAAAGAAGCTCGTCATATACTAATACTTGTATGTGTTTATGTATGCGTGCTTTGTGTCTGTATTTTTTCCTACCCCACCGCTCGACAACTGGTGCTGGTGCGTTTACATGTCAGTGATATAGTAGTTCGGCAAAAGAACCGACAGAGTAAGTACTTGGCTTCACAAAATAAATCCTGGGGTCGATTTGGTTGACTAAAGCCTTTCAAGGCGGTGCCCCAGAATGGCTGCAGTCAAAAATGACTGACACAAGTATCAGATTAGAGAGATAAAGCACATATTCAAAGTTGTTTCTTTGTGGATTCACCATGGATGTCCACTCGATTTGTATACGTTTATTCATTTATTTGTTTGATATTGGTTTTATTGAAGCAATGGCAGCCTCGATAGGTATCACACTATGTTACTACTTAATCTCTGTATCCCTTTTTTCTCGAAACCCTACGTAAAATACTTTTGCTCATCACCGGTTAACTTATATATAGATTTATTCCAAGAGCTTCAATATATT
>NC_068985.1:99532577-99535470 GCF_001194135.2 Octopus bimaculoides | reverse complement strand
ATATATATATATATAAATATATACATACATATATATATACACAAATACAAATACATATATGTTCATGGTGTGTATGCACGTTTTATGCGTATGCCTACACATATTCATGTGCTCAATGAAGGAATATTTGATGGTGTTAAACGCGATATTTTTTAAGAATATCAATAAACTCATGTGATGAGGTTCTCATGGAATTAATGAGTTTTAGTATACAACTTTTGTTATTTGTTCTAAGCGACTGCACTGACTTATGAAATGTTTGATTTAATACGATAATGCAACAGTTTTATGTTGCTTTGTTCTGCTATATTTATATTTACATTCAATATGTTTGAGTAGTTTATCTTTATTAAGGCAATTAATAAGTTTAAGTCATTTTGGTTAAATTATCTTTGCTTTAGATAATAACAGTTTCACGTTAATCGGTTATTGCTTCTAACAACAACAACAACAACAACGACGACGACAGCGTCAGTGATAATTATGATGATGATGATGATGATGGTGATGATGATGATGATGATGATGATACCGAAGCTGAAAAACAAATCATCTGCAAACCTTAGAAATACCCTGCAATCTCGAAGTATTGCTAAAATCAGCAATACTTGGAACTGGACGCAAATTGCATAAAGTAACGTCTGTCTCAGGTCCTTGTTGTGACTTAACAAACAGTGCAAACCCCAGGTGGGCACAATATATTCTATCAACAACGTCGCAATATTGTATACTGCATGACGACTATAAGTTTTCATTTTTCATTTTTCATTTTTTTCATTTTATCTAGTTTCAGCTCATGAGCTGCGGCCATGCTGGGGCACCGCCATTTGGTGTTGCTACACAATTTTACTTCACGAATTGAACTTCAGGAATTGACATTTGGTGCATGAGAGAGTTTGATACAGCTGCCCTCATCTGCACCTCTTGCCGCGAAGTTGGTTCATCTGGGACACCTGCCAGGAATAATAATAATAATAATAATAATAATAATAATAATAATAATAATAATAATGATGATGATGATGATGATGATGATGATGATGATGATGATGATGATGATGATGATGATGATGATGATAATAATAATAATAATATATGCCCAGGTGCAGTACCAGGTAGTGGCTATACCCGGATGCGTTACCAGGCAGTGGCTCTCATGTCAATGCCTGGATGCAGTCCTAGGCAGTGGCTCTCATGGCTTCTGATCTTAATTGCTTCGAAGTGTTATCATGTACATTGTTTTGTCTTGGTACAAAAAGCGTGACATAGAATGTGACAGGGCCATCCCTTTGAGATGAAGGTACAACTGATTTTTGCCAGCACAGTGGACTGGACCAACATGCATTAAAATATCTTGTTCAAGGACACAAGGAACCGCCAGGAAACGAACTCACAATTATACGATCGTGAACTGACTACCCTAACCACTAAGCCACGAATCTGTTTTTTATTTCTTTTTTTATACTAATGTGTATAACACCGTTTTTGGCAAATTCGTCATTTTTTTGTTTTATCACGTTTTAAAAAAATTTTAAATCATTTTCCTTTGATATCCAAAGTACTTTCTATTTTCGTAGACAATATTTAATTCCCTTTGGAGACGTTTATACGGTTATGTTGAATATAGCTGTTTCTGTCTCTAACGTCATTGGTTTCGTGAATGCACCATTACCTTGACTGGTGAAAAAAAAAAGCCAGCGCATTAAAACAGTCTACAATTATGTTTTAATTACTTCTTTATTTCGGTCATTTATTGATTAACTTAGACTTTTAATCTGACGTAGAGAGCAATCTTGATTCATAAGATCGTGCACCATTCGAAAGAAACTGCCGTCCTTTTCATAATTTAAGATAAGCACTTCTTTCAGATACATTGGTTTTAATAAATAAGTCTTTAGGGCTTAAGGTGAGTAATTCTACTTTCGTTCTTCACCAAACAATTATCTTTCGGTCATGTTTAGGGCAATTCTATGATAGAGAACTTTTGTCAGTCTTGTCGTGGTTTAGCTTTCTTACTCTATTCTAATCCTTTTAACTCTAAAGGATGCAATCTTACTAGCTACTCTAATCTTTCTGAATTTTTCCCCTTGATTTTAATTATCTATTATACATATATTTGTAAATGGAGTGTTGAAAGTATTTAACGATTACTTTGAAGACCATGTATACTTAACAATTCATTACGATGTGAAAGAATAGCTATATATGTTGTAATTGTCAAATATGTACTTGTATAAGTGGGGACTATGAAACCTATAATGATAGTGGCTTTGATGTACATAATTACATTATCGAGAAATATAATAATAAAACAAATTATTCTTAACACTACTTCACACGAATATAAACAGAATTCGCTTTGAAGACGTACAATTTATGTGAAGGAAGAAATTCAAAATAATGAAACGATAATAGGAACAGAATATACTTTAAAATTTTCGTTAGAATTTACATGACTAGAGTAATTAAAATATAAATATTAATATATGGCTGTTTTCGTGTTATCAATCGCTTATAAGATTATCAATGAAGTCTAAGTTATTCTCTGTTCTACTCTTCATCGACGATATATATATATGTGGGTGTATGATATGTGTGTATGTATATATGTATATGCGTATCAATCTATCACTCTATCTATATCTAACTATTTATCTCTCTCTCTCTCTCTCTCTCTCTCTCTCTCTTTGTATATATATATATATATATATATATATATATATATATATATAGTGAGAGAGAGAGAGAGAGAGAGAGAGAGAGATGTATCTTACCTACCTATTTAGAGGTAAGAGAAAATTTACTTATGTTCGCCGCACGCACACATCTTTGCTTCTATACATTCAGTGAAGCTTTACATAACGTCGTACAGTTATCGACTGCTATTTTCAGC
>NC_068985.1:99531269-99532174 GCF_001194135.2 Octopus bimaculoides | reverse complement strand
ATATATATATATATATATATAATACAAAAATAGGACAAGAACGCAAAGCATCCATAGAGTTAGGTGATACAATTTTTGAGAGGACCAACGTGCAAGTCTTCGCAGCACTAATTCTTATCTCTGCCTTCCAGGAATCGGCATCGAACGCATTCAGTGTATTCTGAAGGTCACACTCCGATGAACCATATTGCACTATGTCGTTTGCAAATATCTGCTGACTGAGTCTACATACATCGATTGTGATACCTCTTCGAAGACAGTTGCGCATGTTAACCTAGTTCATAAAAATTATGAAAAGGTGAGGTGACCAAGCACCTGAGGTGAAGATGCACGCCCCTGCGGCTGATAAGAATAGTATAAGTTAAATGCTATCTTTCTTAACTACTAGAGCATGTGTAGTATCCGCACCCTCCCTTTCTCGTTGTTCCATACTAGCTCTCTCACCCTCCCCATCTCTCTCTTTCTGCCCCTCTCTGTCCTTATCTCTGCCTCTCTATCTATCTCCGTCTCTGTCTTCCTCCCCTTCTCCCTCTCTCCCCATATTTCTTTCTCTCTCTTTCTGTTTCTCTATACACTCGCACACACATGTGAGTATGTGCTAATGTATTTAATCTCAAATTAATTCTATTTATACTAATTCAAATTAATCCCCTAAAGTGTATTTGGAGCAATTCAAGCCCGCAAAAAAAAAACGAAAGTAGTTTTTATCCAACTCCCAAGTGATACTTTAAACGTAAAATGCTTTGGCAATTTTGAATTAATTTAGTTTGAACTCCAGTTTAATTGGAAATATAATCAAATTCCAATTCCTAAATAGCAATAATTTTTCCATCAGGAATTTTGTATATAGTAAATAAAAGTGTCGTTCAACTTAAATATATTTCAAATATGTTTCACAATACATT
>NC_068985.1:99529119-99531089 GCF_001194135.2 Octopus bimaculoides | reverse complement strand
TTTACATGCATTTCCAGTTGTTCAATAATCCTCCTGGCGGTGAGCTGGCAGAAACATTAGCACGCCGGGCGAAATGTTTAACGGTATTTCGTCTGCCGTTACGTTCTGAGTTCAAATTCCGCCGAGGCCGATTTTGCCTTTCATTCTTTCGGGGTCGATAAATTAAGTACCAGTTACGCACTGGAGTCGATGTAATCTACTTAATCCCTTTGTCTGTCCTAGTTTGTCCCCTCTATGTTTAGCCCCTTGTGGGCAATAAAGAAATAAGAAACGTTAGCACGACGGGCGAAATGCTTAGCGGTATTTCGTCTGTCTTTACGTTCTGAGTTCAAATTCCGCCGAGGCCGATTTTGCCTTTCATTATTTCGGGCTCGATAAATGAAGTACCAGTTGCGTACTGGGTTTGACCTAATTGACTAGCCCCCTCCCTCAATATTTCGGGCCTTGTGCCTAAAGTAGAAAAGAAAAGAATATATATTTTAATCCTTCTACTTTGAGGTCGTAGATCGACTTCCTACTAGCATGTGATATGATTCTTTTAAACATAACTTACATTGCTTTGTTCAGTTGTGTAGGGTTATACAGTACGTGTTTCTTTGAATGCTAGCGAAATTACTTCCACTATAATATGGACATTTTTTCATTAATGTGTTTCCAGGTTTTCTGATCTGTATTTATGTTTTAAATCCGGAGCATTACGTAAGCAGCTTACAAATCCTCAAAATTATAATCGCAATACGCACTATAAGCCCAGCATCTTCTTTTGAAATTGCATTAACTGGTACTATAGCAGCACCAGTATCATTACAAGTATCGGCATCATTAACAGTATCAGCCTCACCACTACTAATTAGTACAACTAACATCAACACCATGTACATCATCATCAACACGTCATCAACGTCATCCTCATCATACTCATCACCATCATCATCCTTATCATCTACAACACCATCACCATCATCATCATCATTATCATCATCATCATTATCATCATTATCATCATCAACATCATCATCATTGTCGTTGTCATCATCATCACCATCATGTCCATGGCCATATTAGTTCTGAATATGGTCATCATCGTCAACTATAAATAACTGTTTTATGAAATAATTCAGCGAGTATTTTGTTTTCCTGGACCTCGCACGTGAACTTACATTGGGACAGAGGAACTGAGAATACTTACAGATTACGCTTTAATTTTTGTATTTCCTCAGTGACGTAAACAAGCTATCTAGTATATTCCTTAATATTTAGCGTTTGGTCAATTCTGTAACGTGTGAACGCATCAACAATATCTGTGTCAGAACAGACGACATCTAGTTTCCTATTTCCGCATCAGCTATTGTTAACGTTAAAGGTTCATTATTACACAGTTGTGTCTTCCTGGCGATTTCAGATCTTAATCTAATTTGTTCTTTCTTGTTATCTGCCATCGAACAATAAAATGAGGACTAGTTGAAACTACGCGTGTGATTACTATTTTTTGCTTAGCTCTGATCAATTACACGTTCTAGTCGCTCACACTTGCTCCTTTATGTATCATGCGTTACTTAAGACGTTAACAGGATATATAAGAGGAGTTGCTTGCCATTCATTATTTACAGCTCGACGAATCATCCGTAAATCCATAGTTGACTCGTCTACGACCAATAGAGCTTTCATTGTATTTATCGAACAAATTCAATAGAATATGCGATTTTTGTTGTTTTTTTTCTTTTTTTGTTATGAAACATTAACTAACTTGTTGATAGACAGAGGAGTGGCTGTGTGGTAAGTAGCTTGTTTACCAACCACAAGTTTTCGGGTTCAGTCCCACTGCGTAGCACCTTGGGCTAGTGTCTTCTACTGGAGCCTCGGGCCGACCAAAGCCTTGTGAGTGGATTTAGTAGACAGAAACTGAAAGAAGCCCGTCGTATATATATATGTATGTATATATATATATATATATATATATATATATATAT
>NC_068985.1:99523575-99529037 GCF_001194135.2 Octopus bimaculoides | reverse complement strand
ATATATATGTACGTGTGTGTATATATTTGTGTGTCTGTGTTTGTCCCCCCAACACCACTTGACAACCGATGCAGATGTGTTTGCGTCCCCGTAACTTAGCGGTTCGGCAAGAGAGACCGATAGAATAAGTACTAGGCTTACAAAGAATAATGGCCGCAGTCAAATGACTGAATCGAGTAAAAGAGTATAGTGGAGATAACTCATTTTGAAACTTGTATAATTACTTATTTCCTTAGCAGGGAATACCAAAGAGGGATTTACTCTGAGTTGACTAGAAAGCCGAATTTTTTTTTAAATAAGTCAAAACTAGCGGTTGATTCGCGCTCATCGACTGCCCCGTCAGAGAAATACGTAAGTTGTAGCATGAAGTAATGCGAAACCAACAAAATTTAGACTAGCTTATAATGGGAATATCACAGCAGCTTACCGTGGAGAAGAAATTCTCACTTAAAGTACATATGGAAATACATCAAGGATTGCCCATAATTTGTATCCCCTACTGTTGAAGGCATAATGAGCCAGAAATGCACCTAGAGGCCCCGGAGAGCATCCCTCTCAGCTGAGAATGTTGTATTTACACCATTATCATTAGGAAGAATTGTTCTCCTCTATAATCTGCAGAGAAATTGCTTTTAGAATTTAAAATATCTCACAAGCATATTTGAACAAACCCCAAGTTTGTATATACATGCAGAAATAAATGCGCATATAAATGCACTTGCATACATGCACATACATACATGCATATACATATGTATATATGTGTGTGTGTAGAGAGAGAGATAGAGAGAGACTGACAAACAGAACATACATATAGTTATATATATATATATATATATATATATATATATATATATATATATATATATATATATATACATATATATACGCGCATGTTTATAAGTGTGGGGATGTATGTGTGTGCAGGTGTATGTGTGTGCGGCTGTGCATGCGGTGTGTATGTGTGAGGCTGTATGTGTGCATGTGTCTATGTTTATATGTGTGGAGGTTGTTTGCGCGCGAGTTTATATGAGTGTAGAGAACAACTTTATTTTCAAACATGGAAGTTAAGGTTTAATATTTCTTATTTAGTATTCTTCGTTTAAATTTCCTAATTACACCTTAATGTTTTTCTTTGGAAAATAACATTCCTATACCAATGTGCAGCTCAAGAACTTCTCGACCTCTGATAATAAAATCATTATCTGCTTTTTTGTAGGATCATGGGAATATGGCTTCACTGATGAAATCTTCATCGGTGGACATAAAATATTTAACAGCTAACTTCTCCTTACTTTCATAGTTCATTTCATATGTAGCCTATCTGGATATTGATTTTTGATTTGCGTTTTTTTTTTTTTTCCTACTCATAAAACTTTGGTAGTCAAACTTTTCTCAATTTTTTTTATTGGATGCCTGCTGTAAAACGCCGCAACACACCATGATTGCTTTTTGTTTCAGAAAATAAACCCCATCATGTCTTTAACAGTTAATGGACTCCGGAACGATATCGTTCCAAACTGAATAATAACAATATAGAAGAAGAATATGACAATATTGAAGATCGTTACTAAAATTATCTAAATCGAACAAACACTGTCGAATTCTCCCTCTCTCTTTCTCTATCTCTCTCTCTCTCTCTCTGCCTCTGCCTCTCTCTCTCTCTCTGCCTCTCCCTCTCTCTCACTCTCTATCTCTTTCTGTATGTATGCCTATATATATATATATGTATATAAAATCAAAATAAGCAACAAGGATATCCAAAGTTAATGCAGTACGATCGTTTCATGCGACTCCATTTAATTAAGCAATGTGAACATTAAATCAAATATAAAATACAGAACAATCCTCAGCTGCACAAAGATGTAGAAATTTAATGATATTACATTTCAACAGGACATCTAACTACATTTAAACTCTCCAAGTAGAAAACAAGAATACAAAGAACATTTTGACTTAGGCAGACCATACAGGCTAATAAATAATTCTAAGCAGAATTTTAACTGTCAGTGATTTTATTTGCTTATTTGTTTCTGATTTATGGACCATGCCCCAGCATGGCCACAGCTCAGGAGCTGAAACTAGACAAAAATGAAAAATATATATATATCATGGCTGCCCCCTCGTTATCGTGTATGGCTATTGCTCGAGGCTTAACTCTTAAAAGTGCTGTGATCGAACGTAACTTTTTATCCAAGCTAAAGATCTACAATGTCTTGTCGTCTACAGGAGAATGCAACTCAGGTAACTGGGATAACTCGGACATGCAACCTGCGGCTGTGTGCGTGTATATATATATATATATATATATATATATATATATATATACATATATATATATGCGTGTGTGTGTGTGTGTGTGTGTATGGAGCGGTGGCTTAAGACATACATGTTCGCTAAACTTTCACATATTCTCCTATACACACGTCAAAACCTCTCTAGGCACACTTCACCTGTCAGTCCAGCAGCAAACGAAACTCAATGTAACCGGCAGCGGTGGTTGCATTGTTAAATTCAGATTCCTCCTTTTTGAAGTGCATTACCAGTAAGTGACCTCTGCTATCGCATGCTGTAAAAAAGAAATCGGTTACTATCATATATAGGTGCAGAATGATTGGATTTTCACTGATGTCGCATTTAGCTTACAGGCAGTATAAAAATTCGTTATTAGCGATGAAAGCATATAATTACTACCATCTGTCTGTTGTTGTGTGATAACCAGCTTCGTTACGGAAATATTAGATAATGATAATAAAGGGAGAAGGCCATATGTACATCATTTAAATAGCGTTCGGAATACAAATGCATATACACTACAACCAATACGTTTTCCAGCTTAAATTTGAAGCCATAAATAATACATGAGTTTTTCTTCAGCGTCTTGCATTATTTTAATTGCCATACCACTCGTTAAATATTGAACTCTAGTCATAAGTCTACGCAATTCATCGCATATTGGACGAATAGAAACTCTGTCTAATTTACCTTGAATAATGAGAGATGAAATCATTGACACAAATTGGTTTAATTTATCTATGTTCTGAATTAATATTAGTTGGTAAATTTCTAACCATCTTGACCTGAAAATATGCCACGAGGGATGAAAATAAGAACCGGTTATCAATTTAGCTTCCATTTGATTGAATATATCTCCCCCGTTTCAAAATATGTCGTCTCGTGATAATCCATGTAACATGATGTTTTGATCTTAGAAAATCATTTTATGGAGAATATCCTTTAAATGAACAAGGTTAATCGAATGCTGTCTATTTTTCAATTCAGCTTTTCACATAAAACGTATAGAAAAGCAATTTAGAATTTATGATGCTAGTTTTCGTTAGTTATATGCTTTCGGTTTCTTGATATGACATCTTAGGTTTCTTTAAAGCATTTTTAGACACGTAAACAGATTAGTGACTTACTGTCAAATTGATATTTCTAGTGCTGGTTTGCTACGTTTTATCAAAAGTGTAAATGACAGAGAACCAAGTAAGATCTATTCCAAAAATTGAATGAATGCACGACATATGGTTACGGAACTATAAAATGTTCTGATTGGCAAGTTAGTTCGCAGGGGATTTTTGAATACTGTTTCAGTGTTTAACTTAGTATTTTTTAGAATGTTGCTTTCTCTTTTAAAAAAACAGATTTAGAAATCCGTTCGTCTTTATAGAAGAAGACAGGATTTCCTGATATCTGTCACGTGAATCAAGAGATAGATATTTACATTTATTTCTCTGCCCTGGTCGGAAACAAACATATAAACACACATACGCACACACACAAATACACACAAGCAAACACGCACACAAACACACAATCACACACACACATACACACATATCTGTGTTTCAGACACCATACTGAAGAATTTAGTCGAAAGAATAGACTCCAGTACAATTTTTTAGTCGGATACTTATTCTATAGGTCTATTTAACCGATCTGCTAACGTACAGTTTGGAAAAGACACCAACAGATGTTGTCAAGCGGTGATAGAGAAAAGACACAGTTTTATTATATGCTCTGGGTTACGATACCTTTGTGTCGTCAGCATTGTTGTTCAGATTCACTTACTGTACTGCGGAGGGCGTGTCTGAGAGGTTCACTACAAGTAGTAGTAGCACCAGTAGAGTTCCATATGGTATTCCGGTGAGAATTGATGTCTCTTCAGAGGGAGCACCTTTGGCTACAACTGTCTGACTCCTGCCCTTCAGAAAATCATGCTGCCACTCTCCCAGTTTCTTGGTAATACCAAGGTTTCGCAGCTTGTAACATATCATGCCGTGATCATCCTTGTCGAAGACCTTGTGTGTATGTGTGTGTGTTTGTGTGTGTGTGTGTGTGTGTGTGTGTGTGTGTATTTGTGTGTGTGCTAGTGTTTCAAAACATTTACATACATTTTAGTAAAACTCGATGAGACTTTGTATTTAACTATGCATTTATGCGTAGAATACTTTTTTACATGGTATCTTTTTTTATATTTTATATATGGTGAAAATACGCTTTGCATCGCAGTCTCTCTTATCAATAATATCAAACCAGAGCTCATTTAATAAATAGTTTACAATGATTTAGGTTTAATATTAACACTAAGCCTGAGTAGGTGATGAAAGTCATAAAATTTTAATAACGAATAATTTTTTACTTATTTTCTTTTTTTCACATAATATTCTCTAAAAATTGACATGAATTAAAATTTGCATTTCTCTGGCTTTGATACCATAAATATCACTAATGCTATGATATTTACTGTCTTCCATTTATAATTCCTCTCGAGCTTCCATCAATAGCTGTAGATTGTCAAAAGTCTCAAACAACCATCAACCAAACCGATTTAACTACATCGACATTATGCAATGTATAAAGAAAAAATGATAAATAAACATATCTACGCTGTTCCTTTTACCGTTTTATCTTACAATTTTATGTCTCATTAGGATCGGAAATCTAATTTCTACATTTTTGTTTTAAGAATTCGCGAAAATGAATTATTGCAAATCTCAATACTTTCTCTGTTGCAACCACCTGTGCACAGCAGCAGACTATCTGAAAGAACTCTGTTAGGTAATTGACAAACTTAATGGTCCTATTTTGAATATTATTAACTACTATGAACATTGTAAGCACATCAGGACATCTGGTTTCTCGTACATTGGTCTGCATTTGGATGTTTAGAATAACCTATGTATAATTATGAAGATAACTAAGAATAATCAATCCTATTAGTTGGCTTATACAAATTTATTGCGAAATTCTATGAGCTTTGATTGTGCTGTGAATAAGTTTATGTGATCCTTCTTTCTTTAGATATATGTATGTGTTTGTGTATGCTTATATATATACACATGTACGTATGTATGTATACACACAGACTCATATATATATATATATATATATATATATATATATATATATATTGTTGTACTTGGGGATGGTCATATTGCCAGTTTAGCCAATAAAAA
>NC_068985.1:99522108-99523260 GCF_001194135.2 Octopus bimaculoides | reverse complement strand
ATTTGTTTATCTATGTATTGTATTATACTTTTTTCAAATTATCATTGGTTTATGGGTAACATGTTGTCACATGCTGTGGTTTGTGGTTTGTTAGTGGTGTGTGTTAGTGTTCCATTCTAGTTTCCTATTCAGGCTAGGTTTCTCTTCTATTATGTGTATAGCTTCAGTAATTTGTCTAAGTGCTGCATCATTGCTATGTGTAGATAAGATTTTAATTTCTATGTTGTTGATTAACACCAAATATACAGTGCGTGTGTTTTTATTGGCTAAACTGTCAATATGACCATCCCCAAGTACAACAACATCTGTTTCAACACACGATTTCACATCAAAAATCTTGCAAAACAAATATATATATATATATATACATGTGTGTACACGCTTATATGTGTATGTTTATATGTTTACATGTATACGTGTTTAACTGTATATATATGTGGATTGGGAGTGATACGAAAGTAAACACTGGATGACAAGACCCAGTGGTAATTTAAGTATGACATACATAGTCAGCAATGTGATCAGAATCATAATGCGCTACTACTTCATCAGTGGGAGGTAGTCCGCAAGAAGTGGGATGGAAATTGAGGTGTTAGAGAAACAGAAAAACAAAGTATAAGACAAACAAAGTATAAGACAAACAATGTATAAGACAAAGTATAAGACAAACAATGTATAAGACAAAGTATAAGAAGTACGTTTTCATGAAACAACGCATATAAAAGCTATATCATGCAAGAGAGTCGTATATTTACAGCTGTTTCTTCTGGGTGATATCTAATACATATAACAATGCACACTGTTGCTTTCAAAATCCGTGTAAGTTAATACTTTACATATTTGTAAAAATGCAGCTTAGCTTCACTATTACACCTGCCTGTCTACTGTACATTGTTATATGAACTTGTCTTCCAACATTAGAACCAGATGCAAAAATATGACATGATTACATCATATAAATTGTATGTGAAGCTTTTTCTTATAGAAAACTTTTCCATGTAGGTACATATTTTTATACATGTATATATGCCTGTATGTATGTATTTATATACGTGTATATATATATATATATTCTTGTATCTACACACACACGCGCATATAGATATACATGGACATATATGTCTATATGTACATACATAAATGTTTATATAT
>NC_068985.1:99512346-99521431 GCF_001194135.2 Octopus bimaculoides | reverse complement strand
ATATATATATATATATATATATATATATATATATATATATATATATACATATTAGAAAAAAATAATAATCAGGTACTCAGATGTCTGGATGGTTGTAAATGTACACATCAATTTAACAGGTTCATATATACTGCCTTCCTGCCAACAGAGCTGCTTACATTACGTTTTGTCCTGTTTCTTCCGCCACCCTGTTCATTAATCTAAACAATTCATTTCTACATTTTCGCATTTATGACAGATATATGTAAATAAACCTCGCTAATTGTAAATATATTCTCATTTTGATTTAAATATTAGACCACAAACAACTGTATTTATTTCTGCGTTTTCACACGTTTGTAACGGGCTGTTGTATGCTATTATAATAGCCTAAGAATGTTTTAAACCTAAAGGAGTTTCGATTGATATTCTTTTCTATTCTAGGCACAAGACGCGAAATTTTGGGAGAGGGGACCAGTCGATTAGATCGACCGCAGTATGCAACTGGTACGTAATTTATCGACCACAAAAGGATAAAAGGCAAAGTCAACCTCATAGGAAGAGTTTGGATTAGTACTATTTGAGGTATATAGAAATATATACATTATTTAAGTTTGACGGATAGTTGTACTCATCGTTGTTGTTAACACAACGATTTGGCTTTAAGTATAGGACGTTACCAAGCAGCAAATGCATCGTCTGTGCAAGTTACCGTTATTTATGCGGAAAATAATTTCATAAGAAAAAGTGTATCAATTAAAAAGGAGTACAATTCGCTAGAATTTTCACCTATGACACTCCAGTGGCAAGAGAAAACATACACAAAACATATAAGGTAAAGAGAATTACTTAAGTCAAATAATAACTTCTTTTATCGCTTTTCTGTAGGTAATACTTCTTGGACTTCTATATAAATTTCATTTCTGCTAAAACAACAGCATTTTCATGACGAATAGCTTTCTATGAATTTATACAAAGATTCAGCCATCAGCTATGCATTTCAAATGGCGTTAAATACTGGTTAAGTATATAAGTTCAAGGCAAGGTGAAAACCGTAGATAATGAATTCAACATTTCAACTTTCAATTCGGTTTTTTTCTTTTATATATAAAGGAAGGTTGAAATTTTGCCTTGGCATACTAGTCTGAAGCACTAATTTACATAGTTGTTTACGCCCGTAAACGTCTGCGAGCTACGACGGACGCTTATTCAGATGTAACTAAATTAGAACATGGTTTGTAGACACTTGAGATATTTATATAAATTGATTGACTCAAATTAAGAGACAGTAAATATTTCAAATGAAGATGGATAAATTTAATTTTCAAGCGGTCTCACAATGCTTTGGAACCATTTGATAACAGCAAATCATTCGGCTGTTTTATATGAATGAATTTGTCATTGTTTGTTTTGGTTGAGGTGTAAAGAAGGAGATTACCAAACATGCACAGAAAACAATTTAGTTCCGTTATTGCCAAATTCACTAGTAATTTACTGTAAATTTGCGCTAGATATTGATGTCTTAAAGTTATAGCAACACCAGAATATTATGCTTATATCATGGATTACGTAGGTATATATATTTTTAATTTTGCAATTGTTTCTCCTAGTACGAACGCATCTTCTCATAGTGGGCGATATCTTGGTGGTTTGTAATTCATCTTCCATGTAAATGAAAGATATCTCTAAACTTGCTTTCACAGTTTTCTTTCTGTATATTTGTATCGATGCTGTGTTAACATATAACCTAATGACGGTGGTGAGGAGGCACACTTTTAAACCAGTCTTCCGGCTTAGTGTGTTGTAAATCAGAATTCTGCCGTGGTCGACTTTGCTTTCCATGCTTTGGGATTCAATAAAATATCGTAACAAGCAAGTAGTGGGGTCGTTGTCTTTGACTACTCCCTTTTGACAAACTCGAAATCATTGTGCCAAAATTTGGAAAAATATATAGTTACAAAAAGATTATTTTTTGGCTTCAAAATTTATCCGTTGCTTATGGTATAGAAAGACGAATATTGTGATAATACTGAAGAATATACAACGCGACAAAGAGGCTATATTTGATGGATACACATTGTAGCCTTCAATTTTGCCCTATGGTTATCACATATTAATTGGCATATGCTGTCTTTGTTTCAATTACATTTAAAAATGCTGACATTTTAAAATTAACTGCCTTTATCCAGCTGGTGTTTAAAACATAAATTAAGATATTTAACCATAAGTTTTAAATTTAGATTACTTTAAAACAGAAAATTTTACGATGTGATATTTTGTCGCATGCTATTTTCTAATTTTGTTATAATCAGCTTTGCTTTTCATCATTCCGGCGTCAATAAAGTATGTCAGAAATATTTTTGTAGATATGATTGATTGTAACCAGCCCTCAAAACGTGTGCTCTTGTACCGATTAATATCAATATCATTATAAATTAATATTATTTGTTAGGCGTCTTGCTTATTGCGTGCTTTCAATCTATAGCCATATGCTTTCTCTATATTCAGTGTTTATTTCTTGTTTCTATTTTTTGAAACTACAGTGTATAATATAAGTGCATTCTCTGTTCGTAAAATACTAAGAAATTATTTACACATTCACCAGCATACTGATTTGATATTCCTAAGATACTTGTTATTAAAGAAACCATTTCAATCTGCACTTTCTAGCATTGTCTATTTCCAGATATTTGTATTTTGATATTTTCTTCGCGAGTTTTCACACAAATAGATTGAACAAAACTGGAATCATTGCTTTGTCGATAACTTCATGAACCACTTTGTATCCAACACTATGAATCTGGATGCTTAATATTAGGAGCTTTAGGCATTTGGGAATATTGTGATACCTACATATACCGTCTCAATTATGTGGGCATTGTAGAAGTTTGGAATCATTACTGGTATAGGAAAGCTCCAACTCTGTTTCAAATATGAAGTGGCTGTGTGATAAGGAGCTTGCTTTGCAACAACATGGTTCCAGGTTCAGTCTTGCTGCGTGGCACGTTGGTCAATTGTTTTCTACTATAGCCTCGGGCCGACCAATGACTTGCGAGGATTTGGTAGATGGAAACTGAAAGAAGACTATATATTTAGGTGTATGTCTTTGTGCCTGTATCCCCCCACACACCACCACCACCACCACCACCATCACCGTTGAACAACCGGTTTTGGTGTGTTTACGTCTCTGTAACTTAGCGGTTCGGCAAAAACACCGTTAGAATAAGTACCAGGCTTAAAAAAACAAGTACTAGCGTCAATTAATTCGACTAAATATTTAGAGTGGTGCTCCAGCATGGCTACAGTCTAATGACTGAAATATGTAGGAGATAGAAGATACGCACTAAAGCTTATGACGAAAGAGGTTGTATGGACGTCGATGAGACTGTAAATACTGAGAATAGAAGATTTTCAAAGGCCACGAGAGGCGAAAGTCCTAATGTTTCTATAAAGATTTTTGAGATGTAATAAAGCTGACGAAGATGGCATGAAAGACATGTCCAGTCTATCGAAACGGATGGGGATCAGGACACGAAATTAACAAAGGACGCATGTCTCAATTGTCAGGTTAATGATGTCGTGTTGAATTCCTTTCATTGGTCTTTGGTAGCTACCGATTCTGTGGGGCAATATATGCTTGATTTTACTTCCATTTTACTAGTTTCCGTTCTGTTATACGTAAACCTCATAGTATGTGGTATTCCACTTTTTTCTCTTTCCCCTATTTTTACATGGAGCCCTTCACACTAGTAGTAGTAGTAGTAGTAGTAGTAGTAGTAGTAGTAGTAGTAGTAGTAGTAGTAGTTGTTGTTGTTGTTGTTGTTGTTGTTGTTGCTGTTGTTGTTGTTGTTGTTGCTGTTGTTCTTGTTGTTGTTGCCGTTGTTGCTTTATTTCTCACAACGCTCGGTCTTGTTCTAGGAGATTCTGTGAGAGCAGGCGGCTGTCAGAGTTGTCACTGGGTCACTTTATCGTTTTTTTCATTAAGGAGGCGAGCTGGCAGAGTCGTTAGCACGCTGGGCGAAATGCTGAATGAAATTTAGACCGTATTTATGCTCAGTTCAAATTCCGCCTAGGACGACCACTTTGCTTACCACCCTTTCGGAGTACTGATACCTACTTTATTTCAGGCCTTGTGCCTATTGTCGAAAGGATAATTGCTAATACTAATAACTGTTATTACTACTACAAGTACTAATAGTAGTAGTAGTAGTAGTAGTAGCAGCAGCAGCAGCAGCAGCATCGGCGGCAGTAGTAGTAGTAGTAGTAGTAGTAGGAGGAGGAGGAGGAGGAGGAGGAAAAGGATGGTATTCTTTTGTTTTTGTTTATCCTTAGAAATTCGTAGAAACTATTTTTTCTGGAGCAAGTGCTGGTATTACGAATGTTTTCCCAATTTTCTCATCCGATTTCACGTGATGAATACACATTCGCAGAAAAAATATTGCCGAGATTTTTTCAATACAAGATGCGTTGGTAAAGATTATGTATTAATATTCGTGTGCATTTTTTTTTTGTGTTTGTATGTGTTATCTTTGCTCATATGTGGAAATTGACTAAAATATGCTTCATTTATGGAGATAATTCGTGCCGCAAACAGAAGATTTGCCGGACTTGTGAGGTTGCATTAAATATCATTTTAAAATGGCATTGTGAACCAATACGGGATGGAGAATAATATAATGGAAAGAAGGAAGAAAGAATTTAGAAAGTAAAGTAAGAATAAAAGGAAAAATGAATGGCATACAAAAGAAACGGTCAGAAGAAACAGAAAATATTCAGAAAGGAAAGATTTCAGCAAATAAAATAACCATTGGAAGCGTAAAAAAAAAGTGTAATAGTAAATGATAATAAAGTGTAAATATGAAAGACCTCAGGCCAAAAATATGGAAAACGAAGAATGAATGAAAGAAAATTGGAATAATTCTAAGAAACTAAGTAAAAGAAATAACACTTACAAATCAGTGTGATATGTTGGAATCATAAAACTGATTTGAAAAAGAAAGAAAAATTTTAGAAAAATCACCAGAACCAAAGGAAAGAAATGATTTTTAGAAAGAGAGAGATACATGTGTTTCAGTACACGTGCGTAAGCACTCTACATAGAGAGAGACACACAAACAACTACATATATATATATATGTATATATATATATATATATATATATATATATATATATATATATATATATCGTTGCTGTTATGTTAAATTGTCGTACGTCCACATTTTGCCAAATGCATATTTTTTTCGATATTTATTTTTGATTTCAATATCCAGTTCTCTTGGCGAAACTGTTGCACCTCCAGCTTCTTTAGATGCCAAGATATCAAAAATCGTCAAAGTGTAGTACAACGAGTTTGCTATAGAATAGTGAGACTGTTTTTTTATTTCTTTCGATTTCTGAAAAAGAAGCGTTTTGGACTTACGACAATTTTGCATAAGTTTTTAAGTGATTTCGATGACGCATTCATTGAAAGCATGTGAAATAACCTGGAAGAGAAATGAAAACGCGAAGCAAAACTCCGTTGCTGGGAAACTCAGACTTTCCCAGTGACTCAAGTGTTACGGATACTCTAGTATATATATATATATCATTCACCTATGGTAGTAGTTGAATAATTTTCTCAAGGCTGCAATTTACTTACACGCAGCATCTTCAGATCTTTGTTGCTAATTCATTTCTTGATAATATTGGAAACTGTTACCATTTTTGTAGAGGACTTGTCCCTATCTACATATTGGCAAATTGAGATTTGGTCCAGTAGAAAAAAGTTTATATCAAAACTTGCAGGAACGTTATAAGAGATTAAGTAACGCCTCCAATCAAGTTTAGATCTAAATAACTTTCGTTTACTTTAAAAGTAGTTTCGGCTACAGAAGAAAGCATGAGAAATTTCATAGCTTTGGTCCCATGGAAGAAGAATTTGTATCAAAAGAATTGTGTGTTAAAATATCATGAAAAGAAATGTAAGGTAAAAAATTGGATTTAAGCATAATTAATCTTTTTTATTTCAAAAACAAAATATATTTCAATTAAGCTTAAATGACAGAGCTCAATTTGAGGAATTTCATGCAATGAAGTTTAAAAAGAAAATGTGTATGGGCGTTTGTTTCTCAAATTTGAGGAAGATAATATACATTTTTATGACAATTGTTCCATAAGGGGACATTTGATATATGTCAACAGCATCATTGAGATAAGGAAAAACATTATCAATGACACTGCCAATTTACAATTAGTTTAATTACGCCATCTGTGTTAATTAATGCAATTATATCATGTATTATATCATGTAATTATATCCTGTAATATCTGAGACGAGAAAGAAGTTTTAAAAGAGAAAGGGTTTCAGTGTTTGTTTCTCAAATATGAGGTTGATAATATAGTTCCTTTATTTTTTATGAATATAGTTCAATAAAGGGCCTTTTAAGGGCCTTTAATATATGTCATCAGCATCATTGAGGTAATTTTCAATAAGGTTGAATAGTAAATTTTTAATTAACACATTAGTAATTAGCATAGTAGCATAGCCTGGAGAAAACATGGATCACAGAAAAATGCAATCAAGCGAAAAGGTTTTAAACCTGGAAAAGTACAGTACAAATTACTTTACTTGGAAATAGTTCTTGTTAAGTTATTACATCTGGTAAAGTAGAGAAGAAGAAAAGTTTTACTTAAATATTGCCTCTGAGGATAAAATTTGAATATTAATTTGATTTGAAATTACAAAGTAACATTAAAATTATTATCCTTATTATTATTATTATTATTATTATTATTATTATTATTATTATTATTATTATTATTATTATTATTATCATCATCATCATTTCCTTTTCATTCAACATCTTTTTTCCAGTCATCTCGCCATGTTGGACAGTTGAAAACTGCACATATTTTCCGTCACCACTATTTTTTTTCATTCTCGGTCTATTTTTCTCCTCTTAATCCTTCCTGTCGTAGGGCGTAGACTCGAAACCTAAAAGACTTTTCCATTTTTCCGAAGTGCTTAACTAATACACCTACATGTTATCCTACACCTGTTTTCGTCTTTTGTTTTCTGTAAATTTGAACTATATGTATAAAAATGCACACACACTCATACACACCTACTCACACACATTCACACAAAAACTATACGCAGATATTGGAAAACCCATACCTACATATGTACCAGCACATAAATAAAGAGAGAATAAGACTTTCTTGTAAAAATGAATGTATACGGAAATTTAAAGACTTTAGTACGAAGTCAAAACTGTAGATAATAAAGAAATATTAATACACGAGTTTTTTATCTATTGTTCTTCTTATCTTTTTTTATTATATCATTTGACAAAACTGTCTACTACAAATTTTAAGCATTGCCACATTTTTGTTCTATTATATTTGCTTTTTTTATGTATGACTTTAATAATTTATTATTTTGAATTATTTCTTTAATGTACGAAGATTATATAGCTTAGAATTATAAAGGTTATATCTTTTCAAATAGCGAACTTAAGAAATACTCTAATCTAGAGCGTTGAATAATAATAATAACAATGACAATAGTAATCTTGTATATTAAATAATTAATTTTACAACCGTATAATCATTAATGTTATTGTTGAATTATAATACTACTAACGTTTTAAATAATAAACTATATTAATGAGAAGCGTATAATATTTACTTAGTATAAATGACGTTTAAGGTTATATTATAACTGCGTATATAATAATGAGCGAAAGTAAGCACACATATGTAAGCACATATGTACATAGGTTTAGAGAATGTTATATAAATGTATACACACGCAGGTAAAACTATGCAACATGAATTTATTACTAAACGTGGTTCGCCTGGCTTTAAACACCGGAATTCAAGTGATTTGTTATGCTTTTGGAAAGGACAAATTGCATGCACATATACACATTCTATGAATGAGTGTCATAGAATAGGCGCATAAAAATATACCATATAATGCATATCATTTTACGTGAAATTATGCTCATATTTGTAATCAGACACATACAGTATACATACAAACATACACACAGACACGCATATATGAATTGACATAGTGAAATACATTTGACAAACTAACCATTTAATTACATTATATTATACTATAAAAAATGTAATATAAGATAAGATAAATTATTTAAAGAAAAAACATACAAAGACAACGATTTCTTTCAACTTATCTTCATTAGTTGATTTATAAAAATATTTCTATCCATATATATAAGCCTTGGATCAAAAAGACAGACGAAATTCCATGTAATTATCAGTCTTTATACACGTATCTATACGTATTTATACATCTATTCCAATAGATGTCTGCATGTTTGCTTGGCCTCTCTGTATCTCTTTCTGTCTATGAGATCCGCTATGCTTCTATGTTTTTGTATGTATGGGTAATCGCGAAAACGAAACGGTAACTACATTCCATATCTTGACAGCATTTGCTATCTAATTCTATTTCCGTTATTGGTGAAAGATTGAAAGCAATCTCATAGAGAAAATATTCGGATGAAAGCATTTTCATATAAATGAAAACGTCTTTGTATACAAATCTATTTTACTTTCGAAATGTCAATTGTCTGCATATGTACCTGTACCCACTCTCTTACATTTTTCCTAGACTTTTTCTCTTCTCCGAAACATTCCTGATTCCTCTTTCTGACGAAAACAGAGTGTGTGTATAACGCTTCGAGCATGGCTCTTCGTGAGAAAGGAGCCATGCTCGAAGCGTTATGCATCCACTCTTTTTGCCATCTTATACCGGGCCTCAACTTAATACATTCTACGTGTACGTCCTTTTGACGTTTATTGCTTTGTTACTTGTTATTTTCAATTTTCGATTTACATTATGGCTAAGATCGAGGTCTAATATCTACTATTACCAGTTTAATATATATGAGTGGATGTGTGGTAAGTAACTTGCTTACCAACCACATGGTTCCGGGTTCAGTCCCACTGCGTGGCACCTGGGCAAGTGTCTTCTACTATAGCCTCGGGCCGACCAAAGCGTTGTGAGTGGATTGTGTAGACGGAAACTGAAAGAAGCCCATCGTATATATGTATATATATATACATATATATGTGTGTGTGTGTGTGTGTGT
>NC_068985.1:99503873-99512336 GCF_001194135.2 Octopus bimaculoides | reverse complement strand
ATATACATATATATATGTGTGTGTGTGTGTGTGTGTGTGTACGTGTGTGTATATATGTTTGTGTGTCTGTGGTTGTCCCCCAACACCGCTTGATAACTGATGCTGGTGTGTTTAAGTCCCCGTATCTTAGCGATTCGGCAAAAGAGACCGATAGAATAATTACAAGGCTTACACAGAATAAGTCCTAGAGTCGATTTGCTCGACTAAAGGCGGTGCTCCAGCATGGCCGCAGTCAAATGACTGAAACACGGAAAAGAGTAAAATATTAAAAGTATAACAAACACACACACACACATACATATATACATGTATTTAAAAGATAGTATGCAGCGGGTTGAAACTAATATCTGCGCTGTATTTTCTAAATCAGTTAATTGCATCGTATCCCAATTTTTCTGAAGTTGACCATTTATGTTGTCAGACACATCTAAAACTGCAGCTCAATATGGCCTTCTATCTATCTTTTTTTTTTTGTTACCTTACTCTACAGTGTATGCAATGTGAACAAGCCCATTAAGTCAAGATGCTTCTGCACCACCGAATGCCTTCATATACATATCGCAAACAAAAAATTAATCATTATAACATAACATCGATATCCTTCAATTTAGAATCATATTCACAACGCCATCTAAACTCGTTCATTTACAGACAAGTTGAGTTGCTCTTTTTGTCATGTAGTATTTTCTGAACATATTTAGAGAAACTCAACATTAACATGCTACAAACATTTCCAAAATGTATTATGCATATACGTTAACACGCGTCCATAGATCTTCCCCACGAATTCAAACATATTCATATGTGAATATATTATATCCATATATTAATTTACGTGTATATATTTTGTACTATTCTGTGTATGTGCATGTACATATGTATGCACATATTTATCATCATATATAGATAATTACATATGCTTTATATGTATGTACGTGTATGTATGTGCTTATCTGATCAAACCGAATTTCTTGAAAACAAGGATGTGATTTCTTTCTCATTTGACTTGAAATATATTTCACATGTCAAATCAGAAAAAAACATATGTCTATATACTTCAATATATTTACAGTCATACTCTGTACTGATCGGTTGTCTTTAATTTTTTCTTGAACATTCACAGTCTAACCCCCGTGTTTACTGAATCAAAATTAACTAAAAGTACTTGTCAGTTTTCTCTGCGCTCCTACATTAATTCGTAGAATATTCATGCTTGATTGAAAGGTTCTGAAGTTTTCCTTTGTTATTCTGCAAAAATATCTTTCTAAATTCTCTCAAGCGTTTTAAGAATCAACTCTTTCATCTATGGTTAAATGTTAGCAAAGCTAATGTATTATAATCATGATTCAATAAAAAAAAAAGATCACATAGATCTTACACAATATCTATTATAAATTTTCAACATTTAATATATGAGAAAAAATTCTTGTGAAAATATTTGCTGCGTTGTGTCCTGCCTACCATTCGGAATCAAGTGTAAATATTCTTATTACATTTATTAACTAGTCTTAAATACTTTTTCACTGGTGAACTATAGTGTGTAGTTATGATTATGTTTGGGTAGGTTTGTTTGAAACATACGGTATTTCGAGTTCTTTCCGAATGTGCTGCTACATAGTATACGCCTTCCACTATAATATCAGGTTATCGCAAGCTTTTTGAGTGGTATTTGTTTGGTAGAACAGAAAAATTGTGGAAGTTAGTTGGACGGATCGTTCTCTCCTGGTTTAATATTCCCACTTTTTGTATTTATTTAGTTACTTCCCCAAATCAAACTCGTGATTTATTACTTCCAACTAGAATCGTTTCATAACCAAAGTGGTCGGTAGATTTTAATATTTGCCTTTCATCATTTCGTGGTCGACAAAACAAATATTATTGTCGATGTATACGACTAAACTACTCTCCGCTAAAATACTGGTTTTGTGCCATAATTGGAAGCATTTATGTAGTCAACAATACACCAAACAGAAGTGAATAGCCTTCCGTGAATCGCACAAGATTTGAACTGAAAAGACATCTGAGCGTTCTAACCACCATGATCATCAGACTACTTCTAGAATATTTGCAATTATGTCAGCATATTTCTGAAGCATGCCATATTTTCCTGTATCCTTTGCTAATGTTCGTTGTAATATTGAAAAAGAATAACTTACAAAATCAACACGCCAGAAATGTTACGACATCATTGGATAATATATCTTATTTCAATATTTTGCTCATTACCTTCTCTTCTCCTCATACTTGTTCCCTGAAATCACCTCGGAATCTTGTAAATACTGAGCTCAGTGCTGCTTAGCCGAAATTTTATCCGTGACCCCACCTATCACACTTAATGACCTTTTCTTCTATTTTTTTTTTACTTCGCTATTAAGGCATGTATTTACAGCTCATAAAAGATATAACCTTCAGTCAAAATTACACGTTTGAGTTTTGCAATTTTCTATCTGTATGTGTTCTATGTGTTCCATACTACGTTCGTAATCTTCGTTTCATATTTCTTTCAAGCGATATTTTCCGGTTTTTTTCTAGAATCTTTTGAATATCATTCAACATTTGATGTGCGTTCTCCGCACATTAATATATTTATCCTCCATTAATATTTACAGAACAAAATCTATTTCTGTATTCACACTTACATTTTCTGTTGTGCATAATTTCTCTATATCAAATATTGGAGGTGCGATTCTAGTTGGCGTCATTAAATTTTCCATAATTTGTATCTGAGTTATTGTGAGTTGATGGTTGCAGCTAATATTTGCTTTTAGCTTGCCGTAATGAAATCCTATCATTTTTGTTATCGTGGTTTCTTCAATGCAGGCCCTGACTCGTTTAAGGTTTGATCTATTACTTTGAAGCCATAATCAGAGCTTGGTATGGGGAAGCGAAGTATGCATCCCGGGATGCCTTATTTAGTATGCTTTTCGTCTTTTAATACGTGAGAACATGTTTTAAACAAGATTAGGCTTATTTCTATAGGAGAAACGACTGAGTAAAACTAAAATTTATGTCGAGTTTCTCTTAATAAATTAATGTGTGTGTGTGTGTGTGCGTGTACGTGCGTGTGCGTGTGTGTATATCACCCACCCACTCCAATTACGCCACAATATCAACCTTCTCGTTCGTATTTTCTACATGTTATTCTCTATGTATGCTTCTAGGGAGTCTTCACAGTTGTGTACTAGCGTGTGTCTGCGTAAGCGTTCGCGTATGTGTTTATTTCAATCTCGCTTATATTTATTTCTATAACATTCACAGCGCGCTACAATATTAAATTATATATTATCTTCGGGTTTGATCTAGCAATTATCATATCCATTACAAATTAGCATTACTTGAAAGGTTGCATTAAATTCTATTGGTTTATATTGTCAGCATGATATTTGCTAACTTGTTTCTCGTATTTGTTTTTAGAAACATGATTTTAGTAATAATGAATATATTATAATGGTTAATAATCACACCGCGAAGATTAATACGGAAGTAAATTATGCACGATCAAGAACTGTGTGATTAAAAGTCATGGTGGAGGAACTGTTCATGCACATAATAGATATGATGGAAATATATTCAATATAAACAAGGCAAAACCCTTTCATATTGTTGGTTTCTCATATTGTGAAAACGAAAGAAATTTATTGAGAACGAACGATGAATTAAATGAAGCGTTCTTTAAAAACCCGCAATTTATTTTATTGAACAAGGAAGAATAACACGCAATATCCATTCGGTAAGAAATTAAATGAGAACATAAATGGAGGAAACTGCAATGCAAATATTCCGGTACTGTGATATCTTATTATATATGGTGATTGGATTATATATGAAACACACAAATAATAATTATTAATTTTGATAATGTGCAAGTGTGATTCATGAAAGGGAGCTATATATACACTCGAATTAATAATATACAATGGAATAGTAAAATAAGTTTGTTTCTGTTTTATCTGAAAGTCATAAATGAGCGGCAACGCCAGACACGCCTAACTTCGAACTCATATTGTAGTAACAAAATGTGTAAACTTTAGAAACTTTATTCCGGTGTTCTGCAATTCTTCCAAGTGAAGTACACCTTATTTCCTGTAATATCAAGGATTAAAGCAACCGAGTCATGCCATAAGTGTGGTAAGTGAGATAAATTAAAATATACACCAAGTGAAGTGTGAGAATTCAGTAATTACTAAACATAGAAATCTTTCAGATTGTTACAATCCTAAATGATCTAGACGGATATTTATGACGTCTAGCGATAATAACAATTTCTGAAGATGAATATTAAAGATAATATATATTTATTCTGTGACTTGAAGAATAATACTTGACTGGAATTAACAATGTGACATATTAATTACAGTGATGGTGTTATCTAGTCAGGCATATTCATAAGTTGCTTTAGTAGTTGTAGTTATGCTTGTGTAGTTTATATTTCTTTAGTTAAGTTGTTCTTGCTATTGTTGTTGGTTGGTAATATTATCGGCGGTGATGGATGCCAACTTATTTTTTTATTTCTTTTTATGAAAAGATAGAAATCTTCATTTGTCTGATGTCGGTGAAAGGCCAACTTCAGTGAAAAAAAAGAAAATAATAATAATAATAATAATAATAATAATAATAATAATAATAATGAAGATTATATTTGCAAATAAATCAACTTATTCATGTTATAATACTGGCGTTTATTTTATCAACTCCATAGTTACAAAGCCGAAAACCAACTCTGCCGCCAAGAATATTACTGGGCACATGGGAATGCAAGAGTTTATATGTAACTTAAAAACATTCTACTCTCACATTATCTACACCGATCTAGTAGATATGTGGTTTAGTTTGTCTGCGTTTCGAGCATTACATAACAATAATATGTCTGTGATAAATAATATTATTTTCTACAAACATCTGAAAACCTTTTACAAAATCATATGACGAAATGATTCAGCGAGACACTAAAATGATTTCAGGAGATCGTATCTTGCCACTCACTTTATCAGACACTCTTTAGTCAAGTGAGACATATGTTTTCCTGCGTGACTAAACCCAAATCATGTTTATCTCTCATTGGACAATTGCAGCCGTATAGTGTATATGTTTATAGCATAAATGAGCCTGCGCCAGTAATCTAATTCTGTTTACTATGTTATACAGTATTACATTTCATGACATATGGCTATTCAAAGTAACAGAAAAATATAAGGCTGTAATTTTTAGACACTGACTTCCTGATTGGCCGATGTGTAATTAAATTTGGCGTATTGATGATACAATCAAAATAGGCATGTGGAATATTTAGATATCTTGAATAGACGCATGTTAATTTCGCAAGAGTTATGCGTAGGAGATAGTGAAATGGGACGTATATGCACTTTGCACGTAGAAAAGTGGGTGACACACAGAAGTATCACAGTCAATTCGGGTGTGTTTTTATTTGTTGACTTCATAATTTCATATGACTTTAAAAAGAAATAATAAGTGAAATATTAAATTGTAAAATAATAACATAAGATTCTAGCATATTACGAAATATGTATTTCTCTTGATTTTGTCCTTTTCGTTCAATAGATGTCCTTCTAAGTACTGCTAACTTCACGCATATTTTCATCTTTCGGTACAATGAATGCTTTTATGAAAGCAAAAACACATATTCTCTAACCTTCTACTTTAAAAGATATACTGCTATACAAAATGTCATCTACTTAAATGCCGAATAGTAACCCAGGGATTTCATCATATACACACGCAAACACACACCCACAAACAAACACGCACCCAAAGAACACATACGCAAAACACAGAGCACATGCATACAAATACAGACTCAAACAAACACACGCATGCATTTATATATACACGTGTGTGTGTGTGTCTGTGGGTATGAGTGTGTGTGTTTATGTATGTATATATGTATGTATGTGTGTATGTATGTATGTATACCTACAGGGAGAATTCACAAAAAAGCAACACACGAAGACAGGTGGTGTAGAAACAAATAGATGTATTAGTATATCGTTTCGAGCCTACGCTCTTCCACAGAAAGGAACACAGAAAGAAACAAGGAGAGAAACAAGGAGAGAAAAAATGTGTGTAGTGGTTAGCGATCTATAATGGCGAATATATATATATATATATATATATATATATATATATTTATTTATTCATTCATTTATATACATCCATACACACACACATACGAGAAATATTCTAGAAAATATTTGCTAATTTTATAAAACACCCTAATCTAGCGAAAATCACATGCATCTTTATAAACATTTGTATAGATCTTGATAAATTGTCTCATAGGATTATTCCATGAATTCGTCTGCTGTTTCCATGACAACTTCCCTGAGGAGCCGGAATGATTGAAATGCATGCAATAAATAATCCTTCTTCATTCTGTGTACATTATCTGAAGACTACTGACCTTCTGTGAAGCTATGTTATTGTGAAGATGTCGATTACTCTCCTTTTTAAAAACTCTCCAAACTTTGAATACATGAGAATTAAATCTGGCGAGTTTGGCGGTCATACGTTTAGCGTTAAATATTTGTAAAAACTGTCGGTCATCTATTTTCGAATTACGTGGGCTTTGTGAGAAGGTGCTGAGTCTCGTTGCAATACGTATACAGTTCTTCCACTGAGGGTGTAAAAACTGCCTGCAGCACATCAATCTATCCATCAGCCCTAACTCTAAGATTCTGTGGAAATGTGTGAGGTTACATAACATGGCCTTCGTTACTCACTATTTCTAAACCCAATGTAGGTTTCGGAAACTTCACGTGCCTCACACGTAGGATATCACAAGGATCTACACATAATCGTCAGTCATTTCTATTGTTAGATATTTGCAGTCGTTCAAATATTTTTTTAACAGTGAGGAACCAAATCATGTTATACTCCACAGTGTTTAAACTTCGTTAAATATTTGCTTCACACAGCTCGAATGGTTTTCCTGAATTTTCCCTGTGAAAATGGACATGTCCTCGTAAATACGAGTTATTTCAAATGCTCTCGAACAACTCGGCTCCGAGAGTTCACTTCGGTCCCCACCCGAAGTTCATTGGCGATGTCCCTCATTGATTTTTCCGGGTCATCGTCGATACTTCTTTTAACCCTTTCGATGAATGATGGTGTCCTCATAGTCTCCAAACCTTTGAAATGTCTGGTTCTCTTTCAACGGTTGAAATATTCCTGTCAGAGGCTTCCAATTCTAAAGATATAACAACATTTAAAAGTTGGCAACTTTTAATTCCTGCTTTCCGGATATATGACAACAATTATTACGAAGACCAATACTCTTCCATTCGGGTCGGTACACTTACTCCAGGACAATGCGCCGCTCCTTAATTCCATCCCGGTGACCAGTTACTTGATAGAGGTGGGTATCATAACTGTTCCTCACCCTTTCTAGACTTCAGACCTTGCTCTCAATGACTGTCGATTGTTTCCCAAGCTGAAGCGGGACCTCATGGACAATTGTTTTGAAGACATTAGGAAGATGACGAAGGCAGTGACAAGGGTTCTAGATAAGTTAACATTAGAGAACTTCCATGGGTCCTTTACGAAGGGACTGAAGTGCTACTTATGCATTAAATTCAGACGATCAAATTATGAAAGAGACTGGAACTGCGTATTTTATTGAAATTAATAAATGTTTCTCTTGAAGAAGTCTCAAAATTTATGGTATGCACCTTGTGCGAGTCCTTTAAATTCTTGTGTTAGCATGTGGAACAGGAATGAAATAAAACAAAAACTTTTAACTTGATAGTAATGTACTGATAATTAAGTGTCCTCAAATATCCACACGCACTTTAAATGTGCGTACATGAGTCTGTATCTGAATGTGTAATGTATATTTTGATATTAAGTTGTTTCTTATTACAACATAATACATATTTGTCTATTCTCGAATCCCTTCCAATGTGGACATTAACCTCGTTTTTGTTTAATTCTCTCATCTCTCACTCACCTACCTCTATTAATCTGTCTATATGTCTAGCTCTATTTTTTTTTTGTCACAGTATATATATATATATATATATGTATATATATATATATATATATATATATATATATATATATATATATATATACAGAGAGAAAGAGAGACGGAGGAAGGGAAAGAGAGAGCGAGAGAGAGCACTAAAAGCATAAACATAAAATAAGTGAAGCAGAAATCTTACAAATGATATCAAACCACCCCTTCGTCTAGTGTAACAATCCAGAATGAAAACAATACTGAAAATAGCCTCGTGGCAATTGTGCTTAGTGTATTGTATCTTGCACGGCGGCGACCTCGCCATTGACGACAATGATGCCGATGCCTATAGAAACCAGGAGGCTGCTTTGAATGCTACAGTTATGGCACATGCTTTATTACCTCGCTTTTTTTCCACTCCTTCTTTAATTAGGAGGACTGCTGATCGCAATATATATATATATATATATGTGTGTGTGTGTGTGTGTGTG
>NC_068985.1:99500988-99503863 GCF_001194135.2 Octopus bimaculoides | reverse complement strand
TGTGTGTGTGTGTGAGTGTTTGTGTGTATTGGTATTTCGGCATAATGTATAGTCAAAAACAAACACGCTTCGATAGTTTGCTAGCTTTATATGAGGACATATATAACTTATATGACTCTCGTTCTCTTCCTCGCTATTTAAATGTCTATCTAGAGTGCTAGCTGTCTCCTCATTCTGTCCTATGTAATTTCTCTCTCCCTCTCTCTCTCTCTCTCTCTCTCTCTCTCTTTCTCTTTTTCCCTCTCTCTGTCCCTGTCTCTTTTTCCCTCTCTCTGTCTCTGTCTCTCTTTCTCTCTCTCTTCCTCTTTTTTCCTGAAAATTATATTATCGCAACGTAGAATAATAATGTAATTGTTTTACAGTGGTCGCTAGAGAACGGCACTTATCAAGTAGACCGCCCACGATATCAAGCTTTTCGAATTTGCAGTATTTTATTTGCTTTATCACATCATATTATATATGATGTATATGCTATCGACATACGTATATTCATCTAATATAAAGATTATGGAATTAAGTGGTTAATGTCAGATACGATTACCAATTGTTGGAATTGTGTTAGCAACGCCATCCAAAATACTATAATGCTGAGAGAAAGCTGTGTCAACAACCGACAGTTAAAATAAACCTGATACTTTAATTATAAATGAGATGCGTAGCTTGGTTATGCTCCTTCTATGTATGGGAATTAAGGTAATTACCGTTAATTGAATGTTGAGGTATGTCTGAAAGACTAGCTCTTATTGCAATGAAACTGAGAAATAAATGTCTATCTTTCAAAGCATTAGTAATCATAATATAGACCCAACTAACAATAAATATAAAACTGAAGGAAATAGTAATTTGTTAATTAATATATAATGTAGGTTCACACGATATCAAAGAAAATTAAGCTTCCGTTGACATGACGTGAAACATCAAATTTGACGTAATAGCTGTCTTTCAGAGTTTGAAGTGAATTCCTGACTTACATTTGATTATGAACACGTCCATGAATTTACGATTGTGTTTTTGGTTATCTCACAGTTGTGGAGCTTTATACAAATGATAGAGAGTGTACTACGAAGATTTTAACACAATCAAAGTAGTATATAAAACGTTTCCTATACCTCTTCTATATTTAAAAGTTTTTAATCTAATAGATGTCATCCTGTTTTGGAACACAATTTTAGTTTATTCTGACAGATTATTCTGTTATGCATCAAAAAGATAATAGGTAGGTTAACACGTATGTAAATGCAAACGTTGAGCTCAAAATTTCAGAATCTGAAAGATTACTTAGGATCATGAAAAAGAACGTATCAAAATGTAAATAAATAATGCACTGTACCTAGATGAGATTTACATATTGAATAATATCTTCTAGACAATAATAGTCATAAAAGTTTGCATACTGATTGACATGAGTATTCATTGTGATTATAATGTCTCGACAAAAGAATATGATACGCTCAGCATATATAAAGATTTGCTTATTACAATAAACAATAGTGAACAGTCTCAAATCTGTTACGATACCAATGTTGGAGCACTTGGTATGATCAAAAACTGAACTGAAATTGTTTGAAAATTATACCAGTCTTACCATTCCTTCAAGGAACGTATTGAGAAGAGTATTGTCGCTGTCAGACGTGTACCGTCCATTTAAATAAGTTTTGTTAGCATAAATTCATTTTAGTTTGAAAAAGAACAATCGGGTGTGTTTATTTTAATGGCCTACAAATGTATGCATTGGCTTTCTTTGTACTAGTTATCAGGGAGACATTTGGGATATAATTGAAACACAGTCGAAAGAAGATAAACATGTAATAATAGGAATGGCTTCAATTTCTTAGCATACAAGCCCAGCAGTTTTAGTGGATGGATAAGTCGATAACATCGACATTACTGTTCAACTGTTACTTAATTTATCGACCCGAATGGATGGAATTTATCGACCCCAGCGGAATTTGAACTCAGAACGTAAACACGGACGAATGAATATTCCGCAAAACATTTTGCCCGATGTGCTAAGGATTCTGCCAGCTGGCTGCCTTAATAACTTAACAATAATAATCGCAACAACAATAATATATATATATATATGTTTTCCTGTCTTGTTTTTTTGTCCGCCGCTACATTCCTCCATGGCACAGGTTAAATTTGTGTATACAAATATAATTTGTGGTCAATGGGAGGAGCCGTTTTAACGATGCGTCCTGCCCAACTCTTCGAAACGCCGGTGTTAAAATGGGGGTAGCTGATGAAGGAAAATGTTCTCTATGTGGCTTGTGTCTTTTCTGTACTCTGGTTATTATTATTTTCTTGTCTACGTTTTGTTTGCAATGTCCTGTACCCAGATATGCACTTATATATACAGGTAGACGTAGGTATGCACACACCTGTACGTATATATGCATATACTCATTTATTATTTGTTTTATATATGTCTCTGTGTGTGTTTATGTGTCTGTGTTTGTCCCCCCAACATGGCTTGACAACTGACGCGGGTGCGTTTACGTCCCCGTAATTTAAAGAAACCAATAGAATAAGTAATAGGCTTACAAAGAATTAATCCCGGACACGATTTTCTCGGCTAGAGGCGGTGCTCCAGCATAGGCACAGTCAAATGACAGAAACAAGAAAAAGAAGAATAAAATAATTATATATGTAAGTGTGTGTGTGTGTGAGTGTGTGTGTGTGTGTGTGTGTGTTTAGAACAATATACTCTGTAAAGTGCATAAAGCCAGTTCTCTGGTGTATATAATTCTCCATGGTGGTGGGGGAGACACTGGCCAGTTATACATTTATTTATTTTTATTAGCTGTGGACTGTAGCTGCGTGGAATGAAGAGTCTTGCTCAAGAGCACAATGCATTACCGATCCAGGGATGGGA
>NC_068985.1:99496263-99498409 GCF_001194135.2 Octopus bimaculoides | reverse complement strand
TATATATATGCATGCGTGTATGTATGTATTTATTTGTGCCTATGTGTGTATAAATACACCAGTCACAGCCAAGTGTGTATATAGACGAGTTTTCATACTTACACATTTATATTGGACAAACAATTACTACCATAATTTGTCTTTTTTAATTGAATGCGTCAAACATACAATTGGCAAAGCCATCCAGTCCTTTATAAATATATTATTATATAATTTCATAATTTGTTTTTGTTTCGTGTTCAATTAATGAATAACATATAAACTTAAGTGAATATTATATTATATTAATAAAATTAAATAGTTATTAGCGAAGATATATTGTACCGACAAGACGCAAACTTCTGCCGTATTAGAGAGAAAGTTGTATGTTTTAAGCTTCTTATCTTTCTGTTAAGTATTAATTGCGTAAGTGAAATGAAATTGCTTCAATGGTAGTTCAAGTTTATATTACTGTGTCACATAGCAAGGAGATTATCTCTTAATAAAACGTCTGGTTATTTCAAAAATAATTGCAAGTCTATATGTAGTGGCATTAGGTCACAGACCTATATGAGACCGCTGTAACGCAGGCCCCACATTAATTTAACATGAAGCTAAATAGAACTACTATTTGATTAATATTTTTAATATTCTTCTATTATTTCTACATTTTAATCGCTTTTATCCTAGGTCCGCCATAGACTAGAGGGTGTGGCTGGGTGGTTTTATATGTATATATTTGTTTTTTTCTTGTGTGAGTGTGTATGTGGCCGCAATTGTTTGTAACGCAACTATCATATATTTCTTCATGTCACTTCATAGGTTAACACATGCATTTCTCTCTGTTGAGCAGTTGTCGCTAAGCATTGCTACTGTAATTACCAAGGCGTGGATCTAACAGAATCATTAACATGCCGCTCAAAAACAATTTCGTTAAGAAATATTATTTCTTAGTGTACATAACTATTATATAACGTCTTGAATTAGCAACAAGAAAGCAATTTTCAATTACTTATAAACAAACATAGAAAAATTACTTTTACTCGTTGCGAAACTGGCCTCGGTTTTGACATGAAAAGGAGAGGTTACCAGTTGCTTCCAAGTACTAACCAGCAACAAACTAGTTTGCGTACACGATGTGTGTGTAACGATGTAATCTCTTCTTTTGTTCTGTTCGATGATGTTTCCTTTTATTTTCCCCTTTCAAATGAATTTGCAGTCTTAATGTACTGCGTATGGCGGATATAAAATTCATCTCTAAAGGGAAAAACCGGAATTAGACAGACAATTGCATTCGCGTCAACAACAGCCGCTAAGAAAAAAGATAGCCTCTAATTGCTTATTATAGAACAAATCTTTTGTTGATTCAATACAATGCTTTTCCACCTTTATCTAACATGCGCTATTTCTCTCTCCCCCCCTCTCTCTCTCTCTCTCTCTCTCTCTCTCTCTCTCTCTCTCTCTCTCACTTACTCTAGCTCTTTGTTCTTTTGTTGTTCTATTCGCTGTTTAATGTATCGTTATCAAAAGTTAGTTCATCATCAATATCACATAATTAATTAGTCCTTTATTTCTTCATTCCATTGCTTCTTTGTTTGTTCGTTTCTCTTTTATCAAAATGTGACGCTAAGAAATGCACAGAAAAGGAGAGAGAGAGAAAAGGAGAGGCTACGAGCGCGCGCACGAGGGAGACAGACAGACCGACAGACAGAAAGTAAGAGAATGTAATCTTCAGGTTTATAAACTTGCAGCGTTTGTGATTGTACCTAATTCATAGAAATCATTGCAAAATGCACGAGAAAACAAAATTATTCCAAAGTGAATGTACTCACTTACACTCACGCAAATACATTTACACACGTACAGTCACACACGTACGTACAAGCATGCGTACATTCATACATAACTATAACATACATATACACGCATACATACATACATACATACATACACACAAACATGCATACATACCAATACATAAATATGTATTAAAAAATACCAGACACTCGCAAGAATGCAAGACTTGGTAGAATATACAGTGATCTTCGACATCAGCAATTACTTTTTAAAGCGTAGCATTTATTCCATCAGTTTCGTTTGCCGAAATGCTAAGTTACGGTTGCGTAAACACACGAACACCAGTTGTCAAGTGATGGTGGGGATAAAA
>NC_068985.1:99493929-99496050 GCF_001194135.2 Octopus bimaculoides | reverse complement strand
TATATATACGACGAGCTGGGGTCGATGTAATCGACTTAATCTGTTTGTCTGTCCTTGTTTGTCCCCTCTATGTTTAGCTCCTTCTGGGCAATAAAAAAATAAGAAACATTAGCACGCCGGGCGAAATCCTAACTGATATTTCATCTGTCTTTATGTTCTGAGTTCAAATTTCGTCGAGTTCGACTTTGCTAATCATCCTTTCGGGGTTGATACGTTAAGTACCAGTTGTGTACTGGGGTTGATGTTATCGACTAGCCGCCTCCCCCAATATTTCGAGCCTTGTGCCTAGAGTAGTAAAGAATATTTATTAATATTCTTCATCTTGCTGAACAAAGGTGAATGTCACTACGTGTGCTTATGTGATTATATCTTAATATAATTTATTATGTTTAAATGAAACGCTTATATTAAAGGGGACGAAAATATCTTGCCGCAATTCTCGAATCTTTTTCCCGAGTAACTACTTGTAAAACTGGAAATTCAGTAGCCAGTCTTTGGATATATGAAATAAGGCTAGTAAATATTCTCATCTTTCTTGAGCAAGATAGTAGGAAAATATAGTCCAAGGATGGGTGATACATTGACTGCGCGTAGATGTCAATGTGAGGCCTTCTCAATAAAAAAATATGCTATAGTTCCTGGTACTGCTCCATGAATATAGACTAAAGCAAGTTGATGTTATGCTGCATTATGTTGTGTTGTGCTTAAAAAGAATTTTTTTAAGAAGACCTACATTTCATTGACAAACATCTACATTTACTTCTTCGAGAAGTACAAACAGTCGGTGTTGTCGTACTTTTTAAATACCTTGTGATGAAATGAAACAACATTTCTTTTGTTCGGCAAATAAAAGACAATTGCATCGCTCAGCTGCGTGAATCCAACAGCCAAATTCACAAGTGTGGTTTGAAGTAGCATGTCTTAAAGTCGAGTTACTTCCATGCCTCAGATTAGGAGATTGTATTGCAAGGTATCAGAGAAAGCTCATTCTAAGTACCAACATTCCTTCAGATTTGTTGTATATTTTGCAGCAACTCTATTCCAAAGTATATCATAGGAATCATTTGGGAATTCATAAAATGTAACTATATGATCTCTAGAATTGTACCCATGGAACATTAAAAGAAGCGATTTGACATGAGTATTTAAAAAGGAAAATTATGAAACAGAGTGACCATTATTTTTATATTCCCAAAATTTCGAAATTATGGTCATAAGTCACAGGTGAGGTTGTACCCATCAAGTATTCCTGCCACATGCTTTATTGCTCTCCATCTTTTTTGCAAACATTCCATATTTGCAGAGACATCTGACGGTATGTATCAATCGTTCAGAAATGAAGTGTCGTTATTGGTACTGCTATTAATTGCATAACGTTTTTAAATCACAATCATTTAGAGTATTAAAAGAAATTTACCATATTTTCATTGGACTGTAAACCATTACATAACGGCGAAAACATTATTCTCCTATAAAATGTGTACGGATAGGTAAGTAGGTTTTTATTCCTAAGTACACGGCAGGAATAATCATGAAGTTCGTTAAAAGTTTTTAACACTTGTATTATTTATATCTGTAGGCAGTCTATAGAAACGATGACCACGAGTATTTAAGACAGAATATTAGGAAACTGAGTGACGCTGGTGTGTTTAGGAATAAGAATACAGGTTCCATATGCGCATACATGGACACAGATAAACTCGTATTATGTATACACATATGCATGTATATACGGCTATATATATATATATATATATATATGTATGTATATATATAAGCATAAATGCACATTGATCTTCTGCAAATATATTCGCACAAATAATTCGTTGGTGAATTATTAATGTCAGTCAGAAAACGGAAAAGCAAAGAGAGATAAAATACATGAGAACATTACGGTAGAAACCTAAGCTAAATTTTGGTTGGGAATTATACTAAATATATAATAGCGAGTTTATTTAATTTCCATCCGTATACAGAGAAAAAAAAACATCCTTTACAATATAAAGGTAATCTATAGATTTAAAATTAACGAAGTAATGTACAGATTGGGAAGAATGAAAATCCTTCTACATAGTTCTTATAGTACAATGAGTCGATGTAGATAAAATGGAGATCCTATAT
>NC_068985.1:99492138-99493702 GCF_001194135.2 Octopus bimaculoides | reverse complement strand
TATACATATATCGAAGTATGTAGAATTGATAAGAAAATGCATTTAAGATAATAAAGGCATTGCGAACGGAAATGAAATCAGTTATTTGCCAGGAACAGCATAATCATGGTCAGAATTGTTGGTAATATATTCTGGGAATAGTAAATGAAATTATGCAAAAACATTTGTGGACCTAGGCATTTAAAAGGAAACGTCAAAATATGGGGACGCAATTTCCTTCTTATTCAGTAACATCAATGATACAGCGATGGTTTTGTGTTGCCGTAATCTATGATGCTAATAGCAGACAGTAATGATCGGATAGATCTAAGATCAAAGAATTGTATTACGTTACTATCTTGGTCATCATTCACGATGTACGACGACTCCTCGGATTATCCTATCTAATACGTACTTTGCATATTATGATTTGTGATTTGAGACATAATTGGTTGTTATTTTAGCGGGTGCACTACCCATGTGCATCCGAGGTTACCTTTTGTATGATAATGTTTATTCCATGACAATGAGCGCGTATAAAATGTTACATTTCTAATATTCAATCCTGCTTCATTCCTAGCACGAGTTAAAACAAAAATAAACACACACATACGCAGGCACGCATACATAAGCACACAGACACATGCAAGCACACACACACATATGTGTGCATACACACGCACTCATACAGATACATCAGCTCGAGCGTATACACGTACGCCTCGTTATACATAGCTCTAAATACATGAATGTACACATACATCTCCACACATACCTTACAGTTACACCCTCGTAACCGTATACATACACTCACACATCCACATATCCTTAAGCACACGTCCAGATATAGATATATCTACATGCATAGTATACTGATATATTCACGAACGTCCATCCATATATACACACATACAATACACCTTACAAGTGTATATTTTGTTTTTGACTACGTAACAGTTATATTTAATATACCATTCTCAATAGTTTGAGTTACATATATTTAAAAATAGATTGAATTGCATATATCTAAAGATAGATTCAGTTACATATATTTAAAAAGTTTAAAACAAGTTTTTAGATGTGTATGTGACAAATCCAATTGATCTGGCATTAAGTAACAAGTTGAAATGAGGGATGATCAATAAGGGAAATGATTTAAAAAGAAATAAACATAAGTAATAAGCGGGAGCAGCAAATTAACAATAAGTGAAATAATTGATATCAAGATATAAGGTTCTATATGAATAGAGTTTTATAAGAATCATTTTTAAAAAATAGAATTTTACATTAATTATTTTTACAAAAAATATAGTAAAAGAGCATTAGAAGTTGTAAAAATACTGATATTATAATGGATAATTCTAAGCGTACTTTTTCATTTGTGATGTAATCTTTGGACGAAACAATTCTTGACGGCTGAACAGAGCTTTTAACCGTCTTTTATATCAATAATATACCTATGGTGATGTAATAACAGATTGTTTATAAAGCTTGAAAAACGTGTAACGCGATATCCTTTGCGTTCTGTTTTCAATTTATGTTGTATATGTATATATATATACATATACATATATATATATATATA
>NC_068985.1:99488489-99489475 GCF_001194135.2 Octopus bimaculoides | reverse complement strand
AGATAGATAGATAGATAGATAGATAGATAGATAGATAGATAGATGGATACCACGTTTATTTTGACCATAGCCATGTTCAACATTATGCTAATGAGCAGGAAATTAATGCAATATATCTTAAATTTAGCGTTGCAGTACGAATAAACTCTTCAACTAATCATAACTCTCCGTTCTTATATTCTTATATTCCATCTCTTCTATGTGTTAATTATCGCTGCAAGATAAGTAGCAAAGAACGACTTTGTTCGCCTATAAAACAATAAAATATTTGGCAATTGGCAAACACATTAATATCCCCAGCACATACAGTTACTATAATAAAATTGCAAGAATTATAATATATCAATATTTTATTAACTTTTAACAGTTTACTCCCCCCTCACCCCCTCCCTCTCTCTCTCTCTGTCCTCTCTCTTTCACTCCTTCGTTCTATATTTGTATTTCTAATTCACGTGTATGCGTGGGTAGGTATACACTAATGTATGAATATATATGCATATATGTACGTCCATGTGTGCACGCACAAATGACCTCCCATTTGCTTATATGCCGATTTCTATGTGTATTGAGCATGTGTGAATATTTCTAAATATGTGTAAGCCTCTCTACTAATCCTGAATATGTGTCTGCGTGTGTGTGCGCGCGCGTATGTGTATATATAAATAGAGATAGATTGATGGATAGATAGATAGATAGATAAATAGATAGGTAAATAGATGGATAAATAGATAGATAGGTAGATAGACAGATAGATAGATAGATAGATAGATAGACAGATAGATAGATAGATAGATAGATAGATAGGAGATAGATAATATATAAGAAATATGAGTAAAAGTGGGTATGTATGAATGTATGTATATATATGTATATATATATATATATATATATATATATGTATGTATATCTCTGTATCGTTTTCTGTCTCTCTGTCTTTCCATCTCTCATCGTCTGTCTCTTTCTTCCCTCCTCTCCCCTCTCTCTTT
>NC_068985.1:99482749-99487507 GCF_001194135.2 Octopus bimaculoides | reverse complement strand
TATATATATATATATATATATATGCATTACTTATACATTACGTATGTATATATATATCATATTATACATATAGCTGTATGTGTGTGTGCCGGTGTGTGTATGTATGCGTGTGAGTGTGTGTAATTATCCATGTATTTGTTGTACAGCGTTAAATCATTAAAAGCACGTATTGCGCTTACAATATATATATTTTTTATCATTCGTGGGAAAATTTGTCACCCGCGCAATATTGGCAACGTCTCATTGTAGTCAAAAGGATACAGCGTTGCACGGTAAACACCAATTATTTAGTTATTTTTAATATGAGCACCATCTAAGATCTAGATGCTGTCTGTTGGTATGACTCGCAGAAATCATTAAATATTTTGTCTGTGTTAAATCTGCGTATGGCGTAAATCTACGGTGATCATGATTGGAACGTCTCTAGTGTCAGATAACATATTCATGTTTAACATTCGTACAAATAAAAAGACAATCTATTTGGTCTCTCTACAATGTCGCAGTTAACTGGCATACTACAATTTATCCATGAAAATATGTGTTATATGTAATTTTGTTTTATATATTAGGATATTCAGGTTTGTTTAAACAACCAACATTTAATTGTTTCCATTTTTCGACAGGCACGAATATACACTATCTAAAGCTTAGTATCTTTATGACACTTTTAGATAAAACATAGTTAAGTATCTCTTTTTAACAGTAAAAGCAAGACTCACCAAACAGAAACGGTTATCGTGAAAGTTATGATCGTAAATTCTCACATTATAAATTTACTTTTACTGATTTGTCTATGAATAAAAGTAATGGAATATTTTGATTATAACAAAGAATAAACCCTCTTTTTTGATTTGTATTCAGTTTTGTTAACGTAAGTTTCACTTTTTCCTGCAGAACCAACTTATGCTATGTAGATACATGAAATGATAATATTCATTTCACGATTTATTACAATATAGTTGTTGCTTTGTTGTTATAAATTTTACACTTTTCTTATACGCAAAAGAAGAGACAAAACTTAGTCTCTTCATTAATATTTCTTTTTTACTCGAACGAAAAAGTAACATTCTCTTTCACCATATAACTCTTTGCCTTCATTTATGCGTAAGCATTTTTCTCATTTATCGAACTCGTGTGAAAATATGCGGGTCAATTTATTCTTTTATTCTAATATCTTTTCACTTGTTTCAGCCATATGACTGCGGCCATACTGGAGCAATGCTTTTAGTCGAAGAAATCGATCCCTGGATTTATTCTTTGTAAGCCTGCTACTTATTCTATCGATTTCTTTGGCTGAACCGCTAATTATGTGGATGTAAACACACCAACATCAGTTGTCAGGCGATGATGGGGGATACAAACACAAAACACACAAATATATATATACGGTGGGATTCTTTCAGTTTCCGTCTACCAAATTCACTCACAAAGCTTTGGTCTGCCCGAGGCTTTCGCGCAGTGAGACTGAAACACGAACCATGTGGTTGGGAAGCAAGCTTCTTACCACAATATGTTTTTAGTGCATGAAACAAATATAAATATAAGATGACAGAAGTATTTAATTATATAGCAATCCAAATCATTGAATTGAAAGTTCTCGTCTTGTTTATACTAACATGTTTATGAAGAAGCATTGTCAATGATTATACATGCGTGCGCCCAAACTAGAACACACATACATACACACTCACACCTACATACATACAAAATTTTTTTTCTTAATATATAACTTGTAATTATATATAGGTGTAAGTATAATGTTTTACCATTAAGTGGTATGCTTTGACAATCTAACACAAACTCGAAATTCTATAACACAATATATACTGGGAAAAGTGTTTTTAGTACAGTCTTCGTCGTATTGGATATGTTGATAGCGAGAATACCTGACTTTAAGATACTGTATAAATGATAAAGTTGGGGATAGGTGGTTAAATCACTTGGGCCTTGCCAGAGATGGTGAGTGATTAGCTGTCTCAGAGCCGAGACAACATTTTAGTAAGGAAATAGAAAATAGGCTAAGAATAAATAATCTAAAAGCTACAAGGGTGTTAATGAGATTAAGTAATAAGTTGGAAGGTAGTATTTTTGATGTAGTGTAGCGGAGCCATTTGCAAATGGAAGCAGTTCTCTCTACAATTGACTTTCTTGGAAATTTGTTTTTCGTCACTAGAGTAATGTTGACGTCTGTGTGCTTATAGATTACATAATTTTGAATAGAATAGCATCTGAATAATATACATACTTGCTAGAGGTTACAGAAAGTAGTTCTATCACAGGTGATGTAGTTTTCAAACGTGACGTATCATCCTAGTCTTATGATGAAGATATCGCCCTGGGGGTTTTTGAGATTGTTTATCATATTGATATTCGTTACAGCAAACGATTTGAAAATATATTAGAAAATTAGTAAAATTCGCGTAGCTACTAAGTAAAAACTTCTCTTTCCTTTAGCATGTATTAAGTATTAATTTATGAACTTATACAAACTACACAAATTACTGTAAATCATTTTTTCTGCTGCTATTAGTAATCTTTAGCGACATTTGAAAACCATTTTACCTATGCATATAGTCTACGCAGAGAACTAAAATTTTCAGCACAATAAGTACGTAATATAAATCTTACTGCTTTCTTCATGACAAAAACAGATCTTTAACAGAGAAAAATCAATTTCCAACTTAACTCAACACACAATAAAACGTTAAGTACGTAAAAGATGTTTTTCTTTTAATAAAGTATAACTATAGGTAAATATAAATTATAAACATACACATAATCATATATATATATAACTATGACTACGTTTATACGTACATATACAGACAAACATATATTTATATACATATGCGTGTGTGTGTTTCTTGCTAACATAAAATGAACTTTGCATTTCATCAATACTCAATAGTCAAATTCTCTACAGGGTTTCCAAAACGTACGTCCGCAATTGCTTACCTTGTCGCATCTTGTATACCAAATCGTTAATGAGAACTTATGGCTCGGCGCTCCAGGGAGCGTTATTTTAGGCCTGGTACGTATTTTACCTTTCCTGGATCTCTGCATTATATATACTACCAAATACATCCATCTACGATGAACGCATAAAATGAGGGAGGGAAGTCATAACAGCAGTATGTATTGAGAAATGTGTAAATGCACCTGGTAGATTACTGGAGGATGTCTTAGAGGAGACACATTAGTGTTGGTAATACAACATTCTATTGGAGTTATATGACGTGTGTTTGCGACTAAGTGACATGTGATGGCGATTCACTCCCGAACTGAAATAGGCTCCCAGCCTCTGTATTATAAATTGTTATGTAGACCACTCCTATCGAGAGCCAGAGCTTCCTCCGACCACTACATAAAAAGTATTTTAAAAATGTTATTTAGATATACTTTTTATTTTAGATGTTTGCAATATTTTACGCTTGTTTATACTTTTATACATTCAAAGTTCACAAATTTTCCTATTTAAATTATTAATCATATTCCTTACGATAATATCAATATGATTGATTACAAACCTTCTTTGTAGACTATATTTTCTGTTTGTTCAACACTAAATTTTAAATTGCTGGAGGCTGATGCTCTACTTATAGCGATGTATATCTGTCAGTGTGTAAACATCGGTAAAAATACACCTACACAATCTAAAGTCTGGCCCTGAGATTTGTTTTCTGTTAATGCGTGAGCCGAATCTTAAGGTTGCAAAAACTCAAACTGAGACTTACCTCTCACTGTTCTTGACAAAACTGAGATGATACTGCTGTATAATTTTGAGATAAGAAATTAAGTACATTATTTACATTACTTACATTGGACGGACATGTGTCCTCATCTTGTACCACAAATCAGCCGAAACGTTGTCGTAACAACAAGATGAGGTCACATATCCGTCCAATTTAAATAATGTAGATAAAACTGAGATGTAAACAACAGCCGTTTTGATTAGCGATTTCGAATCCTGTTCGAAACTAACAAACTTTAATAACCACTGAATAATCACACCACTATATACTGACATACACTTTTTTCCATTTTATTTTCGCTATTAACCGTCCTCGCGACCACCTTCGTATCGACGATGGGGCTTCTAACTGTACGATGAAAATCCAGAGTTACTTGTAGTCGGTGAATTTTTACTAAAACTGCAAAGTAGGTTTGTCATTTCAATAATCGATATCCATGTAAAAATCATACTTTCTGTTTTTTTAATGGTAAAAACCTTCTTTACTACTGTCCTTGTAATAAGGAAAAATATCGTAACCACTGGTCCAACCGTCTGGCCTTGAAGAGGGAACAGACAAAGAGACAGACAAACGGACAGACAGACGGTCATGACGCCCATTATAGTGACTTAGCAAATCTGCCCATCTACGATGGGAAATAGAGGGATAGTATCGCAAATCAAAACCGTCTAAATTCATGAACTCTACGGGGCGGAGAAATTCACTGTTAGTACTCAACGCAAGAATTTAAAAAGAAAACTCAAAGGTGATTTATTAATACAAAACTCAATATCCACTAAATAATCATACTTTTTCTCATTTTTGTTCGCTAGAACCTTTCCTGATTACCTCCTGTGTAATCCCGAAAAGTAACGTAACCATTGGTCTAGCTGTTTGACCGTGAAGAGGAAAGACAGACGGGAAATCTTTCTTTATCTCATGAAGTGATAGTGAAAATATATATATATGTATATTCATGTAAGCAATATCACGTAATTGGAAGAGATTATCGACAAGATGGAAATGT
>NC_068985.1:99475276-99479631 GCF_001194135.2 Octopus bimaculoides | reverse complement strand
TATATATATATATATATATATATATATGCGTGGTTGTGTGGTAAGAAGCTTCCTTCCCAGCCACATGGTTCCGGGTTCAGTCCCACTGCGTGGCACTTTGGGCAACTGTCTCCTCCTATAGCCGGGGTCCGACCAATGCCTTGTCATTGGATTTGGCAGACGAAAACTGAAAGAAGCTTGTTGTATATCCATCACTGTATGTATTTGTGTGTGTGTGTGTGTCTCTGTCTGAGTTTGTTTCCACCACCACCACCACAATTACGGGCCATGATGGAACACCAGGTTTAGTCGAACGAATCGATACCAGTACTTATTCTTGACAACTGACGTTTATGTGCTTAGGTTCCCGTGTCCTAGCAGTTCGACAAAAGCGAACGATAGAATGAGTACTAGCCTTACAAAGAATAAGTCCTTGAATCGATTTCTTCGACCAAAACCTTTCAAGGCGGTCCTCCAGCATAGCCGCAGTTAAATGACTGAAATATGTAGAAGTATAAAAGAATATATATATATATATTATTTTCTTCATATATATAATCTTTTATTCATTTATTTGTTGCAGCCATTTGACTCTAGCCATTATGGAGCAACAAGCTTAGACGAACGAATCGACCCCAGGACTTATTCTTTGTAAGCCTAGTACTTATTCTCTCTGTAGAATATCTGTAGAAATAATCTTAACAGAATATTGTAAAAAGCACTGCTAACGCAATAGGACGTGGTGTTGAATGTGTGGTAAGTAACTTGCTTACCAACCACACGGTTCCGAGTTCAGTCCCACTGCGTGGCACCTTGGGGAAGTGTCTTCTACTATAGCTTCGGGCCGACCACAGCCTTGTGAGTGGATTTGTTAGACGGAAACTGAAAGAAGCCCGTCGTATATATATATATATATATATATATATATATATATATATGTTTGTGTGTCTGTGTTTGTCCCCCGAACATCGCTTGACAACCGATGCTGGTGAGTTTACGTCCTCATAATAGAGCGGTTCGGCAGAATAGATCGATTGAATAAGTACTAGGCTTACAAAGAATCAGTCCTGGGGTCGATTTACTCGACTAAAGGTGATGCTCCAGAATGGCCGCAGTCAAATGACAGAAACAAATGAAAGAGATAAAGAGAGTATACTTTATAGCATATGTTGGTGGTATAACGAAATACCACTTACCTACACATCATTAACAGAGATTTAATATTTTAACGTTCTGACTACAACGTCTGCGACGACACTGTATCCAGCTTATGTTGGCCCTTCTTCCAGCTTCAACATCTTAGGAAATAAATCCATGCATACATGATTAGATGATAATATGCTGTAAAAATTTATTTACCAGGCCTTCGATGTTGAGATGTACTGTCCATGTCCAGGCATGCGGTCAATCAATATAGAGAGAGATCTCCGAATATTGTCGGCTAAAGATTCATTCTAAAACATGAAAGACAAACCTAAATTAATAGTTTTTTAGATATTGAACTCACTTAAATCACAAATCTTAATTCTGATTTCATATTACATAATTTTTTTTTAAATTCGAGACTCAAAGCCATTTAGTAGGAGGTAATGTTAGCAAATTATCTGATATATATTTCCGATACCTGGGGTGAAAAATAAAAACGAAATATTGGATTTAACTTTATGAGCTATAAACGTTTAATTCAGTCAGTCATTTAGTTAGCTTTCGCAATTCTAAGTCGCAGGTATATGCCTGCAATTTATATCATCCTCCTCGGCAGAGGAGGATGATATAAATCGTTCGCTGCGCGATTTTAACTGATAAGAAAGAAAGGCGGATGGAATTTAATGCAAAATTAATAGATTCCCCCAGTGATACTACTGTTCTTCATCTGTTTTATGATAATAATAATATTGATTTCTCAAACTGACACACGATCTATATTTAGGCAGATATTGATGATCTAGCCAATTCCAGAATCATATTGGCAATCATTTGTTCTATAGTTGGTATTGATCAGCTCTAGATCTAAATTAAAAAAATTGAGATTTGTAATCAAATGCCATATAAATTTTACCTGCCACTTTGACACATCTGTGTAATAAAAGTAGTAATTTTGATTTCAGATTATGGTACAAGGCCCAGTAATTCCAGGAGAAGGGTTAAGTTGATAATATCAAACCCAGTGCTTGAATGGTACTTATTTTATCGGCTCCGAAATGATGAAATATAAAGTCCACCATGGCAGAATTTGAACTCAAAATGCAAAGACAAACAAAATACCACAAAGCATTTTACTCGGAGTGCTAACGATACCGCCATCTCACTGCCTTAATGAAACAGACAATATTGGTTTAAAATTTTGTCACAAGGCCAGCAAGTTCAGGAGAAGCGGCTAGTCGATTACATTAACCTCGGTATTTTCAACAGGTACATATTTTATCGACCCCGAAATGGCGAAAGTAGAACTCAGTTCGTAAAGACGGACGAAATATCCCTTAGTGTTTCGTTCAGCGTGCTAAGGATTTTGCCAGTTCATCACCACAATAAAAGTAGTAATTTTGAAATTGAACATAGAGAAAAAAACTAAACAGTTTTATAGGGACTTGGATAAAGTCGATGTAATCTTTCACAGTCCTTCTCTGGTACATATTTTAACAACCATGCGATTATTAATGATAGAGTCGACCTCACCGGGATAGGAACTCACATCAAATAGCCTGTTACCATCCTTATAATAAGAGCTGCGGCATGAGTGACTGTGTGGTAAGTAGCTTGCCTACCAACCACATGGTTCCGGGTTCAGTCCCACTGCGTGGCACCTTGAGCAAGTGTCTTCCACTGTAGTCTCGGGCCGACCAAAGCCTTGTGAGTGGATTTGGTAGACGGAAACTTAGCGGTTCGTCAAACGAGACCGATAGAATAAGTACTAGGGTCACAAACAATAAGTCCTGGGGTCGATTTGCTAGACTAAAGGCGGTGCTCCAGCATGGCTACAGTCAAATTACTGAAACAAATAAAAGAGTAAAAGAGTATATCTTTGAGGCTTCAATATATATTGATTAGTTGCAGAGCAAAGCGATATCAAGTTTCTTAGGTAAGTGTATACGCAAGTCATATTGAAATAAAATACCTACGGGATGTTTAGGTGCGCCTTGGATGTTTTTAAAAGATAATTAAAGGCATTAGAAATTCATAAATATGCGCGAGTCTTTTTGAAAATCAGATTATATATTAACAAATGGGATAAAATAGCAAATTTAAACAGCAAATTTTAATTTTGCGTTTCTGTGTTTATCTTAAAAATTCGATTCTGTTGATGCATTCATGGCTTATTCATATAAAGTACTTGAAGACCAGAACTGTGGCATATTTCCACGACGTACCATTTGAAATTCAGAGAAGCAAAGCTATGTAGAGATACATACCTCATCACTTTGTTAGCGAAATAGTACGAGAAACACAGTGAAAAAAATAGTGCAAAAACATAATGAGGCGAAAAGAGTAAGGGATATTTAAATCTCTCAAGAGACACAGAACCCGGGTTGAACTGACCTTCCTGCAACAATTAATTACCATCGGTAGCCATGGCAACAATGTAGCCGTTATTACTATTGCTATTTTCCTTACGTTATAAACTGATGTTGATGTGGCTGCTGCCGATGACCAGGAAAGTGAAGCCTGCTGCTCGACTTTGCCTTTCATCCTTTTGGGATCGATAAAATAAATACCATTTAGAGGGGGTCGATGTAATCGACTAGTCCACTCTCCTAAAATTTCAGGTTTTGTACCTGTACTAGAAACGATTGCTGCTACTACAACTACAACTACTACTACTACTACTACTACTACTACTACTACTACTACTACTACTACTACTACTACTACTAGAGAAACTTTTACATTGTCAGAAACTGACGTAGCACATTTCTGCTCGTTTTAAACTTCAAATTATTGTTAGCTACTGTTATTTATGCTCATCCAGTTGACAATGAACTCCCCTTTTATACTAAAATAAAATACATTAACCATTCTAAAGAAAAGGGACGGGGATACAAAAAAATTGAGGGATTAAAAAGGTTAACGAGTGTTGAAGATATCACGTATGTATTTTCAATTTTCAGTCAATGACTCTCTTGAGGATATTTCTGCAGCGAAATAAATTTTAAAGCAGTGTCCCGCTCCTATGTACAAAGAGGTGTGTAGAATTAATTATTTTGTATAAGAATACAAAAGTAACCCTACCTGTCACGAGATGACCGAGTCGAGAGCTTAAATAATACCCTTCACTCAACGCCAACATTACGTTATGTCTCTGTTTAAACAACCACACAGGTAAACACGCACATACACACACACATACACACAAACACACACACACACACACACACACA
>NC_068985.1:99473489-99474553 GCF_001194135.2 Octopus bimaculoides | reverse complement strand
TTTTTTTTTGCTTGCCAAAGTATTAAAATATGTCTTATGAAGAGAACAAGAGAACGATAGATGAATCGATTCCGACAAAGATAACAACAAACGCCAGGATGAAAAAAAAAAAATATATATATACAAAAGGGAGAAAGAAAGAAAGAAATGTGACGAGGAGGGTGTCTGAAACGTATGACGATATAATCAAGAGGGGAAAAAAAGGAAAGAAAGAATGAATTAGTGTCGGAAAATAGAAAAAAAAAATTTCTAAAGAATTTGTCGTTTCATTACCTTTTGCGTTGCAAGGTGATATCTTTGTCATGTCAATTGGTGCTAACTATAAACACGTATCAAGATAGCGTTACCATTGCCCTCAAGTAAATATATAAATAAATAGCTGTAACCTTTAGTACACCCGTCACCTTTGTCAAACCCACAACCAGAACAACAAGAATTATTGTAACTAATTATTCGTAGAGAATATTATGAATCTACCTTGGTTCACATAAGTTTCGGGTAGTTTATTGCCTAGCTGTACGTTTAAAATGAGCGTTAGCTCTTTTCTTCACAAGGAACGGATATAGAGTGGGTCGCCCTGCGTGGAATAGATATCACACGTCCCGCAAATCATAGATTACCATCTTGATAAAAATGGAAGATGATACAATTCTATTAAGTTCATGGGTTGGAACCATTCCGATGCTTTTCATCATAGATCGGGGAAGGCCAGGGGCATAAATATGTGCGCGTATGTGTGCGCGGGTGCGAGTGTATGTGCATCCTTTATATATGGATATATGTATGTGTGTGTTTGTGTGTGACGAAATATAAACACATACATATGTAAAAGTAAATACACATATGTAACAGACACTCTGAGACACATTGGCTGTGTGGTAAGAGATTTCCTTCCTAACCACATGGTTGCAGGTTCAGTCCCACTGGGTGGCACCTTGGGCAGCAGTCTTTTACTATAACCTTGGGCCGATCATAAACTTTTGAGTGGATTTGTTAGTGGGAAACTGAAACAAGTCCGTCGTAGGTATATATATATATATATATATATATATATATATATATAT
>NC_068985.1:99471714-99473145 GCF_001194135.2 Octopus bimaculoides | reverse complement strand
TATATATATATATATATATATATATATATATATATATGGTGGTGGTGGTGGAGGTGGTTGGAGTTAATGCTCGTGGTGGTAGTGAAGATGTTGATGATGATGAAGAAATTGCAGTAGTCCTAGCGTCGCCATCTTAAGTTTATCACACTAGGAGAAGTATTTTACTCTTACCACATCTCGCGCCTACTTTTTCTACAGGTTTATTTACTGGTTCCATAACCTCAACGACTGCTATGACAAACACAATCAGAGACGTATTGCTACAGTTGCAGTTTAAATAAGGGAGTCGTTATCCGCTTATAAATAGCTACAAAATATCACTGAATATATTCACTGTTTTCTTTAAACCCGACGGCCACGGTGGATTAGACAATTGTAAATACCCTGTGTCTGCAAAATAAATGATAATCTTGACTGTAGCATCTTTAATCGAAGATCTTCTTATACAAGTCTAAGCTGATTTTAAGCAACAACAAGGGAAACAACTTCCGTTAGATCAAGCAAAATGGCGCATGAAACACAAGTCTATAGTTTTTATATAATTACACGTATTACTTACAGACGTGACATAGTTGAATTTTTAAGAAGCTTGGTTCGCAACCAAGGAGATTTTGGTTCGATCCTGCCATTAGGTAAGTTAACAATTGTCATTTACCACATGCTTTCTTCCCCACGAGTCTTCTAAGTGAAATTTTGTACTAGGTGACCTTAGAGGAGATCACCCTATCGATCAGACATCATATTTAATATGTGGCTGTCTTGCCAAATTAGGGATGCGTATTCTTGAGAACTATCCTTTCTATTATAGGCACAAAGCCTGAAATTTTGGAGCGGGAGTGGGCTAGTCGACTACATCGACTCCATTACGCAACTGGTACTTAATTTAACGACATCGAAGGGATGAAATGCAAAGTCGATCACAGTGGAATTTGAACTCAACGCATAGCGACGGACGAAATACGATTCTGCCACCTCGCCGCCTTGTATTCTTCAGAGTTATGTTAAGGGCACAACGTTTCGGCTGATATACCCTCCAACCTTCATCAGGTGACTTGTAGAAATTTCGAACCTGAGTTCTCATTCCTAAGGTATTTTTGATGTTGTTATTATTATTATTATTATTATTATTATTATTGTTCAGTAGTTTTATTTTTATAACGTGCTTTCACTTCACTACCGAGCGCAGCTCTGTGCGCCTTGGGTATGTGCTGTGGTTTGCTGTGGTGCTCTTATGTTTACTGTATTGAAAGTGTTTTGCGTAGAATGTGTGCAGTACCCAGTAGTGCAATTTTCTGTATGTTATATATATTTGTAAGTCCTGCTATTTTTGTTATGTATTTGTCTGAATATTTTTTTATTATACCTAAGGCACCTACTATGATAGGAATTGTTTGTTTTTAGATTCCACATTCGAGTTATCTCTATTTCCAG
>NC_068985.1:99467968-99470853 GCF_001194135.2 Octopus bimaculoides | reverse complement strand
GCTGTAGCTTATAACTGGGACAGCTAAAGTGTTGATACCCATTATCTTGTTTTTAGCATTGAGCTCTGTTTTTAGTATTGATCTAACTCGTCTATAGTACTCTTTCTTTATTTTTTCTTTCATTTGTGTATGTTGTATCCTATCCAGTTCATTGACTCCTAAATACTTATATGGTTGGCTTTCGTCTAGTTCTCTTATTTCATTGGCTTTATCTAGTGTTATATTGCTACTTTTAACTAAATTTCCTCTTTTCAGGGTTGCTTTGGCACATTTTTCTAATCCGAATTTCATTTCATTTATTATTATTATTATTATTATTATTTTTATTATTATTATTATTTTTCAGGTCACGGGCATATGGCGTAGTAGTTAAGAGCGCGGGCTACTCACCCCAAGATTCCGAGTTCGATTCCAGGCAGTGACCTAAATAATAATAATAACATCGAAAAATACCTTAGGAATGAGAACCCATCACACAATCCATCGTCCGGCATCATCACTACGACCGCCGCAACCATCACAGCCACCACCGCCGACATCACAATCGCCTCCGCCATGATCACCGCTTCTGCCATCACCGCCGCCACCTCGACTTAAGTGCGTGAAGTACGGTTCTCATTTAAGCGGAGACACGTTGTAACAGGCAAGATTGATCTGCGGGCCATACCTCTTTGCTTGTCTAGCAACCTAGTTAGCATAGGACTGCTTGAAGCGATCCGCATCAACGCTGTACAACATCTACAACAAGAAGAACAGCAATAAAAACTACGGTTACAACTATAAATACCATTACCAAAAATACAACCACCAGCTCCAGTCACCACTCTACAAATACCACCACCGACAACAACAACAACGCCGCCACCGTCAGCACCACAACCACCAACATTACATCCACCCCCTACCACCAACACGAACAACAACGCCATACACAATACCATATGCAAACACTAACACAACCGATCGTGTTTTTCCAACTGTAATACAAATACCTCCGCCGCCGCGTCACCAAACCAAGAAACTTCAGTAATGTTGGTTTCAAATGTTCTCACATGGCCAGCAATTTCGGCAGTGGTAGTGGTGGTGGTGGTCGTCGTCGTCGTCGTTGTTGTAGCGTTTCAGTGATTGCATTGACCCACAGACGCCACGGTTGAACTGCTACTTAGTTTACCGACGCCAAAAAGATGAAAAGCAAAGTGGACCTCGGCGGAATTTGAATTCAGAAAGTAAAGAGGGACAAAATGCAGTCAAGAATTTGGTCCGGCGTTTTATATTTCCCGTTCGGAACCTTGAACTTCAGCAATATCTGTTTAAATTGTGTCACAAGGCTAGCAATTGAGGGCACAAGTCTATTACATCGATCCTGGTGTTCAAATGTTACCCACGCTATCGAAACCGGAAAGGGATGAAACGCAAAATGGGTCTCGGTATCATTTTAACGCAGAACGTAAAGTCGGAAGAAATGCTCTTAAGAATTCTGTCTGGCATGCTAATATGATACTTATTTCTTTAATGCCCACAAGGGGCTAAACATAGAGGGGACAAACAAGGACAGAAAAAGAGATTAAACCGATTACATCGACCCTAGTGCGTAACTGGTACTTGATTTATCGACTCCGAAAGGATGAAAGGCAAAGTTGACCTCGGCGGAATTTGAACTCAGAACGTAAAGACAGACGAAATACCGCTAAGCATTCCGCCCGGCGTGCTAACGTTTCTGCCAGCTCGCCGCCTTAAACCACAGGAATATTCGTACCCCTTTGGGTGCAATGCCTGAAATTTTAGAGGAGAGAGGCTGGTCGATTATATCGACCCGATGCTTAAGTGGAACTTGCCTTAGCGACACCAGAAGGAATGAAAGACAAAGTGGACCTCGGTAGGATTTGAACTGAAAACGTAAATTCGGAAGAAATTCCGATAACCATTCTCCAGGGAGTGGTAATGATATAGTCAGTTCGCCGCCTAAAATCTCAGTAATTTTACAAAGAGAACCATCTCTGTAACCGCCATCTGTTGAGAGCAGTTTCCACGTAACCATAGTAATTCGTATTCAAAACCATTATCGTTATAGCTTACGGCGTATACCCAACTACTAGCTCTGACTGCTAAGATTAATACAGACACCAACCGTAATATCACCCTAGTCTGTCTGCTGCTACCAGCAACACCACAGCAACAACGACGATAACAACAACTACCTTCAATAGACGCCTACACCAACTACGCCACCCTTAGTAGAAACAGCTTCCGCCAGTAATAAATTCATTTCGACCACCGGCACTACGACTCTCCCACCACCACGATCATCATAACCCCCATCACCACCACTACTATCACCCTCCCCCCAACGCTGCTGGTACCATCTCATAAGCAGCAGCAAACACAACAATAACAACCATGAGCTAGTCGACTGCCAGTGGTCGCCAACACTGTCGGCATTACCCTAACATCAACGTCTGACACCAACGCCTCTACCTGTACTACTAATACCATCAGATATACTACCACCACCACCATCAGCACCACCGTCAACACCACCACCACCAACAGAAACGTCACTGCCGTCACACCATCGCCAGCTCTAGCAGCAGCATACCTTGCTGTCAATATTGCGAGACAAGCTATGTTATGTAACCCTGAGGCTAGTATAATACATCTGTCATATGCCACCATTTTGAGATAACATATTCTGCCGCACGATCTACTTCAATCAGAATAATATTTTATACGGTACGTACTCTCAAGAGACTGGACAAGGTGCTGACAGTTTTCGAGTTTTTGTACGGCCTTGTTTTATGTTTTTTCCTTCCTCTCTTCAGATCTATTCACCAGCTGAATAGCTAAGTTTAAAAAATGTATGTGCGCGCCTGTATATATATATATAT
>NC_068985.1:99465929-99467587 GCF_001194135.2 Octopus bimaculoides | reverse complement strand
AATACCACATTGTTCTTATAATTTCCTTTGTAAGGGAAGGAACATAGATATGATTGAGCCGAAAATACTACATTGTTTGTTCGTATTTCCTACACCGTTAAGTAATTGAAATGAAAATGAGTAGTATGTGACTGACTACAACTCTGGCTTGTAAAAGCATCCACGCTATCTGGGCTCTGTGTCAAGCTAAATGCACGCTCTTGATATGTTATTGGGCTGATATTAATTTACCCCTTGCGCCTCTTGGATAGGAAATTGATCCTTCGATTTTAAGATATATTTTAAGTGCTCTTTAGTTTAGTTTACATGTGACAAATTAGGCAAATTCTATTGTAGAAATCTTTTTCAGAAATAATATATTTCTAAATTCTCAGATATATTTATGCAGTAGTGATACGATGAAGTAGTTGTATGTTGTCAACATAATGTGACAGTCCCCTGAAGGGAATAATACTACTGTTAGTTAGACCTAGGAAGCTACGGCGCTTCCTGTCGGCCTTGTAAACATAAGGACACAGGAAATGTGTCAAGGCCGACAGGAAGCGGCGTAGCTTCCTAGGTCTAACTAACAGTAGTATTATTCCCTTCAGGGGACTGTCACACTATGTTGACAACGTACAACTACTTCATTGTAGAAATCTTATTCTGCACTTTTCCAGGTGTAATAACTTAAGAATATTAACATGAATGCACCCGCAGTTTTCATTGTAATCCACTTTTTTCCATGCATTGCAATAAAAATATATATTCTTTTGCTTAGAAGTATTTGAATTAAATGAAACCTGCCTGTATATTTATTTCCTTTAAAATCAATAATATTTTAGGATAATGGGAAATGTAATTATAATTGTAAAATATATTAGATCCTGTATCTTCACTGTATATATTTTTTTTTATATATTGAAACAAACTGCATAATAAAAACGCGCCAAAAAGAAAGTGCAAAAATTCATTATGAAAAATAATGTTTTATAAAATAGTGAATATTAAAGTAATACTAATTTTATTATAAAATCAGGAAATAAATGAGATATATCTATATATAGTAAGAAGAGCTAGCAAGAAGAGGCATGAGGATATACGAATGATATAATAAGAAGAGAAGCTGATCATATAAATAGTAAAGCCATGACTAAAATAAAATTGCAGCCACCGTAAGGCAGAAGGAGCTACCTGGCCTTGTCATGGCAATATTAGTTTCTCAGTCGAAATTCATGTAAAATTAAGTCTGCAACTAAGTTACTGTTCTTGTCAACTTGCGTGAGAATAAGAAAAATCTGAATCTTGCTACTCTAAAAATCCAATCATGCTAACAGAAACAAAAGCACTGTCGAGTTAGACTATGCAAAAATAATCTAAATTCTGCAACTCTTAATATTGAATTAAAGTTTAGAAGCAAACAAAAAAAACTTAAAAGTGCAAAAGTTCTTACAACTTTGATCGTCGTAATGGTGTGTTTTCGTTTGTTTAATAAAAATTCCTGCTCGTATAATGACCTTGCTTCCATTTTGTGATAGACAACTATCATGCAGAAAATGCCAGCTTCTAAATCCTGTTTCTGATTAGGTAAGTATGATTAAACTTTAAGCCTCAGTAACACAGCAACATCGATCTGCAATAAGTATGTATGTATCTACGTATGCATATATATATATATA
>NC_068985.1:99461498-99463166 GCF_001194135.2 Octopus bimaculoides | reverse complement strand
GTGTGTGTGTGTGTCTGTCTGTCTGTCTGTCTGCCTGTCTGTGGTTGTAAGTTCGAATATAGTTGCCTAGCGCTATAGGTAGCTTTGTTTCCCTGAAAATGTGTGTATGTTAAAGAGATTTAGTGAGTTAGAGATATGAAAAAAGTGAAAGACAGATGAAGACAGAAAGAGTGAGAGGGAGAGAAAGGGACAGAGAGCGAAAGAGACAGAGAGACGAAAGATGGATTATAAGTCTGCAGGGTTTTATCTGTGTGTACATGGTTCATATGCGTCTGTATCTGTGAGCGTGAATATGTGTGTCTACACATATACGTCTACGTGCTTGTGTTTGTCTGTTTATGTGTTTGCGTATTTGTGTGTGGCTTCCTAAATGCATTCACTGTTTATAGAAAACTGAATTACGAATGGCTAAATAATTTGAATGAAATTCAAAAAGGAAAATGGATTTTCATTCTGAACAAATGGATTCTATAATTATCTCGGCGTATATATGTTTTAAATACGTATCTATCAAGAATGCTGTCATTACATCATCGCTTCATTGTCACTCAGTGCTTTTCAGAATCACATTTGTTAAATATACTCGTCTACAACTCCTCACATTCGTTCTTCGAATCAGGAGATATTTTATTCATCCGTTTCTTTTTAAAACCCTCCTTTCACTTACGAACTCTTCTTTCTTACCTCCCTCACTCTTTCATTTCATATTTCTATATATTCGCACAGACAGACAGACAGACACACACACACACACACACACACACACACACACACACACACACACACACACATATACACACACATACACACGCACATGTATATTTATTTACATACATATATATAGATACAGGCACACACATGCATATATATACAGTTGTTATATTTCACACAGATTATTACATAATTATGACGATGATGGAGACGCTGACGATGATTATAGTAGTAGTAGTAGTAGTAGTAGTAGTAGTAGTAGTAGTAGTAGTAGAAGTAGTAGTAGAAGTAGTAGTAGAAGTAGTAGTAGTAGTAGTAGTAGTAGTAGTAGTAGTAGTAGTAGTAGTAGTAGTAGCGGCAACAGCGGCGGCAACAGCGGCGGCAGCAGCAGCAGCAGCAGCAGCAGTAGTAGTAGTAGTAGTAGTAGTAGTAGTAGTAGTAGTAGTAGTAGTAGTAGTAGTAGTAGTAGTCATACCTGCTCTTGTGAGTAGACGCATTTCTGTTGGATCCAACTTGGCCATTTTCTTTTTCGAGAATTACAAAATATCTTTTTTTTTTCTTTCGACCACTTACCAATAAAGAGCATTTATCTGTGGGAAGTTGCCGCCAATATCTTGAGAATGACAAGAAAATTTTCAGGTTTTATATTTTCTGGCATTTAAAATCTCAGTTATATCTTAAGAACATGACGCCAACAGTAATATAAATATATATATATATATGGGAGAATATACGAAAAAACAACAACAGACGAGGACAGGTGGTGTAAATAACAAAAGGATGTATTAGTATGACGCTCGGGAATACGGAAAGTCTTTGACGTTTCGAGCTACGCTCTTCAACAGAAAGAATACGGAGACAAGGAGAAAAACACGGAGAAAAAAAATTGAATAGTGTCCAGTCAACGGTCAATCATAATAATGGCTGATCATAACAATGGCTGACCGGAAGTTAGAA
>NC_068985.1:99458673-99461437 GCF_001194135.2 Octopus bimaculoides | reverse complement strand
ATATATATAAAGATAAACTTTAGTTGGAGCACCAACTCCTCCTCGCATACACTAATGTACGATTCAATGTAACTCAAAAGGAACAATATAAGGCAGTAAGTGCGGTGTAGATTCTAGGTTAATTTTTACGTGTGTGGAGCAAGACGTTCATTTCATGAGGAAGATAACGAAATATTTTACATGGTCTGGATAACGTTGTCCATAAAAGTTTTATTTGGTTTGGATTGCATGGTGTTTCAAGTCTTTATGGCCTCTTACGACAGCAGGAACACTTCAGAGAAAAGAAAACAATTTTGTTGATGGAAAACAGCAGAAGATTTAAGTGTTATATATGTGGCAGCATGAATCAGTCTAGATAGTTTTGTCCGGAGAATAAATGAAATACAAATAGATCACAAAGTTGCTGCCGTTTTAGCAACAGCGCTGGATGATGTTTCGTAGTCGGAAGAGCTCATCGTCAGTGTCAGAAATTCACCTGGATGCTGAATGATCTTCTTCTCCGGCGATTATGACCAGCGGTATGAGTAAATGCGATGTAGGAAAGAGAATAGCCAACAACGGTATATCAAAAGAAAACATAAGTCAAGACTAAGCACCATTCCAGTGTACAGTATGACTATATGAAGAGTACGAGAGATGATGAGACTGTTCAAGTCACTATCAAATATACCATGCCTCAAAACAAAATATGAAGGAAGGTGAGAAATCTCCAAAATAGGACAAAATCTTAGGTTATACAATCATGTGAATTTGTAGCCCAGCGTCAAAGGCATTATATAACCAAGGGAGTTATACGTTCGATGCCGAAATAATCCGAGAAGATCGTTTATTATAAGAGAAAACGAATATGCACCGTACAGGTTAATAGAGACCTATCCCTTGTATACTATGAGCATAACGATACGTGTACGGTGACATCGGTATTTAAGAATCAATGCAACTCAAAAGAAGGAAACCATGATTTGACTTCTCCAGAACTCAGTACAAAGAGAAACGGAAAAGTAGAACCGCGAGATGTTGTGGCCCAACCAACCCCAAATATATATTGAGCAGCCCAAATATTTTAGTTTTCTTCACGATTAAAGTTTATTATAATTGTATATTTCTGTTATTATGATAATATTTTTTACTTTGAAAGTTATTTAATTTAGTTTAAAGGCATATTGAATGTACACGCTTAATTTCACTTCGATTTTAGTCAAGTTTAATTTGCGAGATAACTATGACAAAGTAATAACACTAATCAAAGTTAGATATTTCACAGCTAATCTGCATTGCATTAATACAAAATTAATGATGAGTTGAATGATGGCCCGTTAATATCTTGTTGCAAACAAGTAAAGAGTGACCGAATTAAAGTAATGTGATTTGAAGCAGGAGAGGGAATAACGATGTGAACAGTAACGTAGTATAAAAATGTAACTATGATTTAAGTTTGAAAACAATATGCTCGTTCATGCACACGCACAGGCATGTTTGTGTGTTTGGGTGGGGGAAATTTTGGACTAATGAATACATGTCAAATAATGTGCTGATGTATTGAGTAAAGCAGTGGCACAGTTTGGATTTCATGGTGCCATCCGCAGTCGGGGTGTATTTCTTTTAGATCTACTACAGGAATTGTGCAGTGTTAGTTCAGACAATAATCAATTAAGTAAACAAAAGTTAGAATTGTTATAACTCTTTATATTGTACGACGATCGTTTCGACTCGTCTTGCATCTACATACATACATATATATATATATATATATATATATATATATATATATATATATATACATAGAGGTTAACTGCCCTGCAGACACAAATATCTCTTTGAAAATCAAAGAAAAAGAGGATGTGTATGGACAACTGCTTCGAAACCTTCAGCTTCTATATCAAGACTATGAATTCATACTAATACCAATAATAATTGGAGCACTAGGTTTTCTTAGTAAATGCTTAAAAAAGAACCTGGATAAACTGGGATTTTCAGAAAGAGAAATTGGCTAACTCGTACATTACAAGTGCTATCTGTGAGTGGAACAGTAAAAATATGCAAGACGTTTCTCAAGTTCCAAATGAGAACTTGTCTGTGTTAACTACATCCCAAGAATAGAGCCTTGTATCTTTGTTCAAAACTGGCTCCATCCTCGGCGCAAGATTTATAATAATTAGAAAATAGAGAGACATACATACATATGTACATAGATACAAACATATAATGAAATTTCATGGCAGTGCAATACAAGAATCTGTATGTTATACAGAAACGGTTGTTTATGACGTGAAATTCTGTTTGCCTTCCACTTTTATTCCCTCCACTTTCATCAGTATTTTCCTTTTCCTACCATTTTACAATTATTTGTTCCCTTTGCCAAAGACACACACGCACCCTTCACACATCCACACACGCGCATCCAATGAGACAAATTCATATATACATATATACATAGATATATACATACGTACATACATACACACAGCTTTGCACTGAAATCTTGTAGATGGGAGTTTATAGAAAGTACTTGTTAGGAAAATATACTTATCTAAATTCTTCTGTCGATGAAAAGTTTATAAAGAGATTCAAATGCCACAGAAGGTAGAAAATAAATTAATCTTTAAAAAGTAAATTAATCGTTTTACATTTAAATTGGATGAATGATATTTAAGAAGCATTCTGGTTTCACGCATTATGACTGGGAGAGTTAATCATAATGAAAATTATATAAATGTTTGTAAGTTATTTAATATAATTTGTCTGTAATAAGTTCACGTATATA
>NC_068985.1:99455028-99457933 GCF_001194135.2 Octopus bimaculoides | reverse complement strand
TATACATATATATATATTCCACGCTTCTATATATATGTATGTCTGTATGTATGTATAATTGTTATGTGTGTCTTTGTTTGTCCCACCCCACCATTGCTTGACAACCGATGCTGGCGTTTATATCCCCGTACCATAGCGGTTCGGTAAAAGACACCGATAGAATAAGTACTAGGCTTACAAAGAATAAGTCATGGGGTCGATTTCGTTGGCTAAAACCCTTTAAGGTAGTGCTCCAGAATGATCGCAGTCAAATCACGAAAACATTCAAAATAAAATAAGAAATAACAAAAAGAATAAACCAATATTTGTATATATATATATATATATATAAGTATGTACATGTGTGTGTATGTGTATGTGTGTGTGTGTGTGTGTGTGAATTTATTTATGGTGCGTTAAAGACTTCTTTTTATGAGACACATAACTGTCTTAGCTTATTGTAATTTTGCTAATTTAGCTGAACATCTTATTAGCTGACATCCAGATTGATGGAGTACTTTGAAGAGGTTCTAATAAAAACAGCTTGTCACAGCTGACTAGCACGCAAAATGATGCCCGGACGTGAATACAATTTGGAAGGTTGCTATGCGAAAAAATGCTTATATTAAACTGGGCAAAAACACTAGAGTTACATATTAAATACTTCAGACTCGTTGTGGATTAACTTGTGTGAGTGAAGTATATTATTCGCTGGCATAAGTAGGCCAAGGACTAAAATGGGAGATAATGAAATGTACTAGAGTTTAAGGAAAGACAGAACATCATAGCTTGTGGTGAAAATTCAAAATTTTCTAAAGGAAGAGCTTCTCTGGAGTTGGTGTGGTCACAGTACAGATATTCACGAAAATGTGAACATGCGCAAAATTTGTCTGTTCTTCTGCTGCTCAATGACGAACGGAAGGAAAGATGCGTTGGTGACGAAATTGAGATGTTTCAGTTGATTATCACCAACCTAAGAATACTTGAATTTCTAGTGACGTGTGAGGAAAGCTGAATCTATTGCTATATTCCAGAGACCAAGAGACAAAGTGACCAGTGGAAGCATCTTTACATGCATAGAATGATGAAGGCTAGGAAAATCAAGTCCAGATGAAGCGTCATGATGATCCACTCTTTTCGATAGCAAAGAATCATTTCCATGCACCGCTTTCCTTTCTTGCTACACGGTCAAACACGAGTACTTTGTGGGGATTTTGAGGGAGTTCAGAGTGTGATGTCGCTCCAAAAAAAAAACAAAGCTCTTTCGATCAGGTAGCATCTGCACCAAGATAATACATCAGTCCACTTGTCCATCCTGATGACGAACTACTAGGTAGACATAGGTATCAGAAATGTCTTTCCCCTTCCTTACACTCAAGATCATGCACTTTGTAACTGCTGGTTGTTTTCTAAGCTGAAGTAGAAACTCAATGGAAACCGTTTTGAAGGCGGCCAGTTGGCAGAAACGTTAGCACACTGGGCGAAATGCTTAGCAGTATTCGTCTGCCGTTACGTTCAAATTCCGCCGAGGTGGACTTTGCTTTTCATTTTTTCGGGGTCGATAAATTAAGTACCAGTTACGCACTGGGGTCGATGTAATCGACTTAATCCCTTTATCTGTCCTTGTTTGTCCCTTCTATGTTCAGCCTCTTGTAGGCAATAAACAAAATAGGAAACAGTTTTGAAAATATTGAGAAGACGAAGGTGGCTGTGACAAGGGTCCAAGACACTTCAGTTCGGCAGTCTCCCAAAGGGTCCTCACACAGGGGCTAGAGCGAGCCAATATGTGCATTGGTGTCAGTAGATCCAAGTTTGAAGGAAACTAATGCATTGTACTTGTTTAACATGTGGATACGCGGGGCTTAGTGGTTTGCGTGTTACATTCATGATCGTAAGATTGTGGTTTCGATTCCTCGACCGGGTGATACGTCGTGTTCTTGAGTAAATCATTTCATTCCACGTTTATCTAGTCAACTCAGCATGTAAAAATGAGTATTCATGCGACGGACCAGCGTCCCATTCAGTTTGGGAACTCAAATTGCTCTCCTAGAAACGTCTCAATATTTTGGGAATGTGTATCATATATATATAAATCTTGGATGTAATAACACAGGGATTCATCACTAAAAGAAATAAATTCTAATATCAAATTTTAAAATTTCTAATACAATTTTCACGCCCTAAAGAGAATATAAGCAGCACTAATTAACTGTTTCAATTTTGTTTGTATTTTTTATTTCAATAAACTACATGAGGTAGTTCCTGCGTATAATCCTCGAGGCATTGTTCTTTTGCAGCAATAATGCATAAGTTAATGGGAAGAAGACTACAGATGCTACCCGTAATTCCATATCAGCTGGTGACGTTATGACGAACTATTTTATTCCTGATAAACATTTGACATGTTGTGCATTTTAGAAATCTGTGTATACTCTTTTGTTACTTATTTCTAAGATTTTTATCAATGTATTCGTATCTTAAAAAGTAGCTGTAAAATATATACATTTTTTAAAAAATGTATAAGCATGTGCATTCTGTATGCTTCTCGATTGTATTTGTATAGTATTTCATTATCACTTTAACATATGAACAATAAGGAACTGTCTATGCCCTTGCATGGACGTAGGAAGATAAGTAGGTAGTCAGACAGGTAGGTTAGTTGGTAGATAGATAAATAGATACATACATACATACATACATACATACATACATACATACATACATACATACGTAGCTTTGTAAATATGTATGTATGTATGTCGTCTTCTATTTTGATTCGTTCTAACCGTCTTCTGAGAAAGGAGCTAGTTTCTAACAATGATAGAAAGCTCTATCGTTGAAACGCAGGTGAAGACGCAAATTCACATTTTAAAATTGAGATAAGTCTTGCATATTTTACTTGTATTTAAAATGTGTGAATTAGCTG
>NC_068985.1:99452415-99454959 GCF_001194135.2 Octopus bimaculoides | reverse complement strand
GTAGATAGATAAATAGATACATACATACATACATACATACATACATACATACATACATACATACATACGTAGCTTTGTAAATATGTATGTATGTATGTCGTCTTCTATTTTGATTCGTTCTAACCGTCTTCTGAGAAAGGAGCTAGTTTCTAACAATGATAGAAAGCTCTATCGTTGAAACGCAGGTGAAGACGCAAATTCACATTTTAAAATTGAGAAAAGTCTTGCATATTTTACTTGTATTTAAAATGTGTGAATTAGCTGGTTGAGTCTTTTCTTCTTCTGAAAACTCGAGATTATCCAGATTGTCAAGTAGGTATGTTTCCACAAAGCAAATATGGCAATTCTAATCTGTAGAATTAGTGCAGAAACACAGAATTGTGCTAGAAATGTTAAATTGCGTATAGAAGATGGAAATTTCAGAGCAGTTGTCCATATTTACCGCTTTTATCTTTGATTCTCAAAAAGGATTTCACATCAGCATGATAAACAACTATATCCATCCTGTTGTTTACGCTTGCCAGATGTGTTGTTTACAAAGCGCATTGAGACCAGCGAGATGTAACACCATCTGATGCCTTGGTCGGTAACGTGATCACGTAATATATATATATATATATAAACATATGTGTGCATATATTTGTATGTATATATATATATATATATATATATATATAAACATATGTGTGCATATATTTGTATGTATATATATAGATGTACATACAAACAGTTTGGCTGTTTGTTTCCTGGAGGCTGACAGAATGATGAACAGAGATAAGTACTGGCATGAGTACTGGTACTACAAATGCATTGTGGGATATTATCTAGATATATTTAGAGAGCCAATTGTCCAGTATAATGTTCACAAGGCACTCTGTCTTTTTTCGTATGATATGTTTTTATCAATACCTTGGTATCTGTAGCATTCTCTGTATGGAACAGGAGAGAAAAAGAGACCGGTGAAGTACGGGATTGGGATCTGCGGGACAGATTTTACACATTCAACAATCAAATACGAAAGTTTCGCGGAGGAATTCTGCCTTAAGTACGCCATATAAACCCTCATAACTTTTTTTAGGTCTTGAAATTTCAGAAAATTTTCTCGAATTTGTATTCTACACACCGGAATTCACACTATTATGACAAGATTTTTTTTCTTTTTCTTTTAGATTTTGGAGTTCTTTTAATTTTTCGAATTAAAAAAATTGTTCGAAATTACTTTTATTCTTTTGGTTACTTTTCGAAATTTTCTTTTCAAATCACTGTTTAAAATCCGGACTGTTCGAATTTGTGGCTTAAATCTCAGCAATAGACCAATAAGTCTGTTTATGGGAAGGAAGATAATAAAAAATCTCAATACGTCAAACTGACAAACAAATGAGGAAGGTACGAGGTGATCGTGAGAAGTGCTAAAAATAACAGCTAAGTAGGCCTTATATCACGTACCAAAACTTCTTTTATGGTTTTTGCACAATCGTATGAATTCTGGTGTGCAGAACACAAAATCGCAAATATTTTCTGAAAAACCCCACACATAATAAATTTATAAGGGATTATATGGCGTGCGGAAAGCCGAATCCCGCTCGTTTCTCTTGGCCAAATCCCATTCCTATAGCAGCTGAAATTGTTAACAGAAACTCTTTTCATTTTGCAGCATTGTTAACGAGGCATGTATGCGTGCTTGTGGATATGTATGAATATATATAGAGAGAGTGATACAATGGAAGTTATTTTCACATAGAAAGAGAAACAATTAAATATCGGAGAGACTAAGCGGTGTAAATGATGAGGCAAGCCACAAAGTGTTATATATATCTTGTTGCAAAAGATAACAAGGACGTTCATTTCTTATGTTACTTGTTATTTTATGGATAACGATTTCGCAATCCACGCTCTTACAAATCTAGAGTTGTGAAATTCAAAGCAATGAATATATTATAGGCATATTTGAAATGGTTTAATGAGATGCATATTTATATATAAACGTACACGAGCATTCAAGCAGATATCTATAAATGCATAAATGCACACACAGTCGCACACGCACTAACATATACATATACGTACGCGTGCAAACACACACACGTACACACACAAATATAAACAAACACGTACACATACATATATATAGTTAGGTATTCATGCGCATACAATTTGTCAGAATCGTTACACATATGTATAAACACATGATGCTCAGGGGGGAATTGAAACGAACGAATGCATTAGCACATATTTATTTAGTTAGTTTCAATACACTTTCCAGCTATAATCTCCCGCAATCTTCATTATTTATCGATTGAAAGAAGAGGCCATATTTGTTTTCGATAGAAACCAAGAAGCACCATCATCTAATATTTTCGTAAAGATTTCCATCTTTAAACACTGCGGAAGATTGCACAGGAAGCAAACACAGACACACACACATGCATACACTCACAAACACACACAGAGAAACACATGTATACATATACATGTATAAATGTATACATAGAGCATAAAAATTACAGAAAACTAAGAAGAGAATAGATAGTTTCTTAACTTTAC
>NC_068985.1:99451453-99451772 GCF_001194135.2 Octopus bimaculoides | reverse complement strand
ATGGACGTATTCTCATACGTATACACTCATGTAATCTGTACGAGTGTGTTTACTTAGCAACAGAGATGGTTGTTAAGATTACTTGTAGAAAAGAAACTCTGTACAATTCTTTGATCTTTAATTAACGTCAAAGAACCTCACAATTAGCAGCAACTGCGAACCGAGGAAAGGGAATATACCTGAGATGGTTATATATATATATGTATGTACATTGATGTATCCGTGTATACATACATGCATACATATACACATACAGACACACATACACACGCACATATATACATATATAAGTATATAAACATGTATATATATATGTATA
>NC_068985.1:99446597-99450799 GCF_001194135.2 Octopus bimaculoides | reverse complement strand
TATATATATATATATATATATATATATGTTTGTACGTATTTCATACAGACTAATATAGAGGCGTTCATATGATAAACATGAACGTAAACTGTTTCGCCGAAAACAAGTGTCTGCTATTTATTTTCCCTGTATTTTTGTTGAATCTGAGAAGAGATTACGTTGCAATAATTCTATATATATTTCATAGTAGCAAATACCTATTTTTCAAATTGATATTTCCCACGATCTAAACCTTTCTGCTTTCCTGCCGTATATAAGTCTCGTTTATCTCAATCAATGTCCATAATTCTCTATGTATAATTCTCTCAATTGTGGTATTCTGTCGGTCACGATCTATTTAGTATAGACTGCATTCCCAATACGTGTATATATATATATATATATATATATATACATGAATAGAAATGGTTCCTCTGATGATTTTTATCATTTTAATTATATGTCTATAAGTTATTAAGTGTAAACGACTAATAATCTATAAACATTTTTTCAGATATATGTAATACTGTACCAAGGACTTCCTATTTCTTATACCACTATTTGTATATGTGTGTGTATGTGTGTGTGTATGTGTGTGTGTGTGTGCGTGTGCGTATGCATGCGTGTTGTGTGTCTGTGTGTCAGTTGGTGTGATTCTCTTGCTTTCATTCTCGAAAAATGAATGTGTGCGTAGATAAATGTGTATGGATGAATATATGTACATATCTTATAATATCTACATGTTGCATTATGCTAATGAGGACCTATATGTATCATCGAAATCACTCTACGCAGTGTTCTTAACAGTACAAGGCATAAAAAATATAAACAGGTATATATATATATATGTGTGTGTGTGTGTGTGTGTGTGTGTGTGTGTGTGTGTGTGTGTGTGTGTCTTAGCATACGGTCTATAATACAACCAAAACCGACATGTCAAGAATTATCATTGAGTAAATTATATGAGGAGAGACATCTGACCTGCGAGTCAGCACGTAAAATCGGATATTGCAGTGTAGTAGTGAATGTCAGGCTCGTCATGTTTTAACACTCGTTGGTATTACTGCATTAAACTTCCACTGACCCGACGATCTTTCAGTGATTGAACTGGAGCAATGTGAAATAAATTACCCTGCCAAATGTCAGGTTTCGCCTCGGAGAGTGTGAAAAATCATATAATTTTGGGCCACATTTACATCTCCCCGCATTTTCTTTCTGTAACAAGCCATGTGCCTTACCTTGTGATGGCGTGCATCTTGATAAAGTCACTGAAATCCAGATAGTGTTATTATGCGCGATGATTCTTTCACAGTAAACATCAAGAATTGATATAGTCTATCACGCATGTTCTTATGAGTGAAATTTTCCCATGTTCAGACGACACAATCTTATAGAAGAATGTACATGGCTAAGGTGGAAATGAATATCATCGAATTCTTAAATGTCATTTGGTAAAAAGTTTTTACGTAAGCGACGCCACATTTCTGGGGGTTTTTTATGGAAAAAGTTCCAGGAAGTTGAGAGGAATATATTTGTATTAATACAGATATACCCCATATTTGTTGTCACAAGTGCTGTGGTTTAATCCAGTAGGTTAAGCCATCTTTTCTTGCATATTAAGCAGAGCAGACAAATATAGTTTTGGCTTTTCATGTATCATGATTGTTTTGCCGTAGGTCAATATGGAGACCCAACCCGTCTAATTCATTTTATATATAACTGTATCATCACTAGTAGTTCGAATGTAAACACAAACATAAATTTATTACATTTAAATAAATTATTTCACTCGATGTAATAACAGCTGCAGTTGAAAATTAACCTTCTACGCGCGTATATGGCATTTGAAATACCATAAAACTTAACGAGAGGTTATCTATATATAAGCATTTCAAAGAAAATTAAGTATATCAGATCAAATACTTGTGCTGCATTTTTCCAGCATTCCTTTGTAGCAACATAATATAACTAATTCTCAAAGAACTCTTACTAACGATTCAGTAACCGTTTATGGGTCTGTATGCTGAGACTATATGATCTATATCACTAGTAATATTTCTCGCTCAAAATACTCATAGCAACCTACAACACAGATTTACAAGATATGATTGTTAGTTCATTCCACCATAGAATTGATGATTTCGATTTAAATTTTCCAAAGTTATAGGCATATTTACAGTTATACGATAACTACAGTCCATGGCAAAGGGAATATTCTTCTTGTATTTCATCTTAATAATCACTTCTACAAGTTTTTTTTTTCTTCTGTCTTGGACCTGTTACTTATGTTTTACTTAGAAGGAAAGGTAATATCTATGCTTCTTTTACAGAATCTCTGAGACAGCCATCAGGAAGCGATGGAGGAAGGGAAACTAAAACTAAGACCAGAATGCCTTCAACAGAGTGATCTCTGCCATAAACATCCGAAGATTATGCAAACCATCAGACTTGGATTTGGACTATGAATGCAAGGAACCGCATCAAATAACCGAGAACATACGGTCTGATGTTCTACATTCTCCCCCAGTATACCCCTACTACTTTCATGCTTTTTTATCAACTCCGAAAGGAAGAAGACAAAGTTGACCTTATTACCCACGTCTTGTCTGTAATTGATTTGCAAAAATTTTAGGATACTGTTAACAACGTTAATCATGCCAGTCACGAAGGCCTTGAAGATCCTGTTGAGTTACAATCACTTTATCCAGGAGAAGCGTCGACACACGGCAAAATAATAAATCAATAAGAAAATTTTATACATCCTATAAATGAATGTATCACAATTTTATGTTTTCCTTGTAACGCTGGCAAAAGATAAATTGAAATTATCGTATCATTTCGTTGTCAGGTGTTCCAGAAGACAAAGGCAGTTAGCTTGCAGTATCGTTAACATGTTTCGCAGCATTTCTTTCTGGCTTCACGTCCTTATGCCACCGAGGACAACTATATCTTTCATCCTTTCGGAGCTGATAAAATAGGCGTCATTTGAGCAAAAGGGTAAATATAACAGACTAACACTCGCACTGTAATCTTCAAGCGTTTTGTATATTATACACGGTGTCCACAAAGTCTGGGTGCATGGAGTAAATAAAATCATAGCATAAACAATTGAATATAAGAAATAATAATTTCTTAAAGTATGTGTTAATCCCCATGTGGGTACATGGAGTAAATTAAATCATAACATAAACAATTGAATGTGAGAAATGATGATTTCTTAAAGTATGTGTTAATCCCCATGTACCCAGACCTTGTGGACACCCTGTAGAATGAAAAAAAATCCAAAAGACGCTGTTTAAACGTTAATGTCTGTGACTAGCTCCATTATTTTCGCTTAAAATCCCCGCTTTACATTGAACTCTGTTGCTATAAAAAATGTCTTTTTGTTTATTTGTTTCTTCGTTCCACAATCAACAAGCCTTAAGAATACTGCATTATATCAGCGGGCACGAATATTCTGCGATACGTCCGTAAGGCCACCTGCAGCGCCCCGTGCATGATTGGGGAGTTTACTTTCTTAGTGATATGCTTCTCGACGTATTCTTATGGTACATTCATTTCACACGACACTTCTAGTAGAGAGTCCAGCCAACCAAAATTCTGTGATTGACTTCTGACAGAGAAGAAAGAAGATGATATATACTACAGATGCAAACACATAGATACACGCACACACATTTACTCATTTATACTTGTTTGAAAGTGTCTTAGTATAAGTATTCATACACAAATCCACACACAAAGAGAAAAAGAAAATGGTGTTTTGGCTCAAAATTAAATTTTCTCTTTCTTTTAAAAAGAGATCGATATAATATGCAGCAGATTGAAATAGGTGCCAGGGTCGATATGATCGGGTGAAGATGTGAATGCCGCAGTGCAATCACAGAATCCACTAGAATACTATTTTACTTGATATATTTACCGTGTAATTCCTTCTGTGTGAATTGATAAACAAACTGAATGTTTATATATACATGAATGCACATGTGAGTGTGTGTGTGTGTATGTGTGTGTTTATTATGCATATATATATATATGTACATATTATATATATATATATATATATATATATATATATAAATATATCATACTATATTTACATATAGGCATAGGAGTGGCTGTGTGATAAGAAGCTTGCTTCCCAACTGCGTGGCAGCTTCGGCAAGTGAATTCTACGATAGCATCGGACCGACCAAAGCCTTGTGAGTGGATTTGGTAGACGG
>NC_068985.1:99442289-99446524 GCF_001194135.2 Octopus bimaculoides | reverse complement strand
CATATATATATATATATATATATATATCTGTGTGTGTGTGTGTGTGTGCGTGAATACGTTTGTGTATTTGTGTGTTTGTTCCTCCAACATCGCTTCACAACTGATGCTGGTGTATTTACATCCCCGTAACTTAGCATTTCAGCAAAAGAGACCGACAAGTACTAAGCTTAAAAAGAATAAATCTTGGGGGTCGATTTGTTCGGCTGAAGGTGGTGGTCTAGCCTGGCCGCAGTCAAATGACTAAAACCAGTCAAGAATATAGGAATAAAAGAACAAAAGAATACATATCTATTTATATCTATTTATATCTAGTTATATCTAGTAATCTAACCTCACGCAGAACCAAACACACACATACACACACACAAACACACACACATATATATATATAGAATGTTATACGTATATACGTTTCTGTGGTTGTGCGTATGTGTGTGTGTACGTACGTGTGTGAATGTATGTTTATGTGTATGTATGTTTGTGATTGCTTGATTGCTTATGTGTTTGTGCGCGAGCTTACTGCGATGAATCACTATAACCTGTATGTATCTCAATAATTGTGCACATTGAAAATCATATGACACGTAACTGATAAATTATTAAAATGCTTATATAAAACAAACGTGGATGCATTGGAAAGTCAGGGAATAATTTCACCTTATGAATTCCTTCTAAATATATTGGCATTTTTAATATACTGACTGTTAGCAAAAGTAGACATATAAACGCAGTTACACATAAACAGGTAAACAAGCAAACAGACGTCTATGGATGCGTTTGTCTATGCTTGAGTATGTATCTTTGTATAATCCTATACCCACATTTTTAAAGATAATCTTGGGTATGGCGACAAATGCAGGTAATGGATTGCACTAACACTCACACATACATACCCACACACATATACATACATACACACTCACACACAAACACATGGTTGTATATATTATATGTATATACACGTGCATGTTGGGGCGTGCGTATGCATGTATATATCCATACATCTTCATATGTACATACGCACCCATATAATTATGTATGTACGTGTGGGCATTTTGGTGGCGCTGTGGATGTGTAGTTTTGTTGAAGATTTTTTAAGGCATCGTCAATTTAATTAATTCTGCATCTACACAGTGTAATGAATAATAAACTCCAAGAAAATTTTCCAATTCTATAAGTAAATTCTAATTTTCACTCATTTTAATTAAATCCAGTTTTGTTTTAATTTATCTTTCGTAAATTATTTTTTTCAAACATGCAACTCTGTACGATCAATATCAACGGCATCGTTCTTATTAGCTATATATCCATTAATATAAATCTTTGGCAATTTCGTCTTGCATAACAGCGCTATCTTTCATTCCGTTAACGTATTTCGGCTACGTAGGCGTGGCAACCTAATTAATAGCTTTGCCTACTTTTTCTTCCGTTCCAAATCATTATATTTATTCGTATTTACATTTTTTAAATAATTATGCGTAAATATCGCTACCAAATAATATCAGAACTATCGCGGGTAGCTCCTACGCAACTGCAGTATCCAAATCAACAAATCACGAAGTAGGCCCAAGTGGAAGCGCGTGGCTTAGTGGTGAGGGTGTTGGACTCATAACTGTACGATTATGGTTTCGATTCCTCCACTGGGGCGATGCATCGCTTTCTTTAGTCAAACACGTCATTTTACGTTTCTTCAGTTTAATCAGCGTGCAAAAACGAGTAATCCTGCAATGGCCCGGCGTCTCTTCCAGGTGGGTGATTTATACGCCATAAAACCAGGAAACCAGCTTTTATTAGTCGGCAAGACTGGAGAAGCTAAATTTGCCTTTACTTTATTATAGGCCCAAGCATGGCTGGGTGCTTAATCCCGCTTAACAAGTATGTGACTGCGAGTTCAAATCCTCTGTCTGGCACGTTGGTTAAATGTCTTATGCTAATGTATTGTCAATGGATTTGATACAAGGCAAATGTGTGTGTATATATATATATATATATATCCTTGTTGCTTATTTTGATAATATATATATATAGACAGACAGACAGAGATGCATACGAAGGATGATGAACAGTTTCTGGCTTTGGGTAAAAGAAAATATAGGAGGAATATGTAATTATGATTTTATCCAATATATTCCCCTCTCGAATTCACACACGTATCAACGCAGCGTTTATTTAGTTTTCCTAAGCCCTGTAAATGAACTCAGTAGTTTAGACCTCCAGCCAGACCTTTCGCGACGCCCTTAAAGCCAGGAACTTTTGATTCAGCCGAATTTATTTCATGTCATTTTTAGTAACACTAAGGCAAGAAGCTGGCAGAATATTTAGCGTCCAGAATAAAATGTTTCGCGTCATTTTTTTCTGGCTTTACTTTCGAAAATCAAATACGATCGAGGTTGACCTTGCCTTGCATCCTTTCAGATTCGATAAAATAAGTTTTAATCAAGCAATCGATTTACCCTTTTCCTCAAAACTGCTGACCTTCTGCCAAAACTGGAGACCATTATCATTTAGGCCACAAGCTGGCAGAATCGTTTCCACGACAGACAAGACCTTGGTGGCATTTCGTTCTGAGTACTTTTTCCCGTTATATCTTTTCGAGGTCCATTGATATGATTGACTATCCTTCACCCCACACATTTCAGTCCTTTTCCCTGTAGTAGAAATTATTATTATTATTATTATTATTATTATTATTATTATTATTATTATTATTATTATTATTATTAATACTTAGGCGTCAAGGCGGCAGATCGTTAGCACGCCGGGCAAAACGACTAGCGGCATTTCGTTTGTCGCCACGAACTGATTTCAAATTTCGCTTATGTCGACCTTGCATTTCATCCTTTCGAGACCGATAAAATAAGTACCACTTGAGTACTGGGGCTAAATTTAATCGATTTACCGCCTCCCCCGAAATTGCTGGGCTTGTGCAAAACATTATTATTATCATTGCTATGTATGACAAGTATTGTATCCTTATCATATTGGCTCGTAGCATATTATTTTATCTCCTATTACCGTATTTACTATCATATAACTTACATAGCGAGGCAGAATCAACGGACAGACATGAAGACAAAACGACGAATTTAGCTCCTTTGTTATTTCTCTCTCTGTTCTCACTTTCATATATCTCTTTCATTATAGCAGAGTCGATAAAGAAAGTACCATTGAACCAGCTGGATCAATTTATACTTCAATCTTTCCTGACCCAAATGTTTGGTCATGTGCCAAAGTTAGAAATCAATAAACCAATAGCATGATATATATTTCATACCCTATCATATTTAATTATATTTAATTATATAATATCATATTATATAATCTCACATTATATTATATTATAGAATAAGATAGTGCAACATATAATATATTATTGGCAAAATTACTAACAAAGTAGGATGATTAACGTTAATGAAGTTAACCCTTTAAATTACTGAACCTAGACATCATTTATTGGAACATATTCATAATAAAGTGATGCAAGAGGAAAACGAAACTGAATATGGTCACCAAATCGTTAATCTTCTCACCGTAGATGCAATTAAAATGCAATTAGTGGTTTTGACTTGATTTCAAAAAGCGAAAACTGTTCAAATCACTTGTCATTTGGTATGTAGAAACTCAAACGAAATGCAATTTATCATATATCATGCAGTGAGATATCTGCATATTTAACGTTTGGCGTTATAAAGTACCGATATCATTTAGGTTATCTCAGATAAGGTCAGTGTTCATAATACTGATATTTCATAGTAAAAGCGATGATGAGCAATGATTATAGTGAAACTGATAATAAAAGTGAAAGTAACAACGTAAATACTCGCTGTTGATGTTAATTCTTGAGACAGTAATGGTATAATTGGAGATAATATTTCTCATGTTTCTGACGATGTAGCTGCTGGAATTGAAGAAGACAATGGTACTGCAGCTGCTTGTGTTGACGATGAGGATTCTGATAGGTAAGACGATATCGATGATGACGATGATGATGATGATGATGATGATGACGACGATGATGATGATGATGAAGGGAATGTCAAAAACGTGAACAGCAAGAAAACTCTAGGAGGAAAATTGTATCCATGGATAAAGGCGTATCTATATATAAAAATATATATATAATGTAACCTCGTGGGCATCGGTGCCGATTTTCTCTTCCTCCGTTTTTCCATTCTTTGAACTTTCCGTCTTTCCGACATATATATATATATCTGTAGACACGCACCTACACATGT
>NC_068985.1:99439586-99442279 GCF_001194135.2 Octopus bimaculoides | reverse complement strand
TTCAGAACCTATTGACAAATAAGGGAGGTTTGTGACCGAGAATGGTAGATATCGATATATGTGTGTGTGTGTGTGTGTGTGTGTGTTTGTAGCCTTGTATTCCCCCACAACTACTGCGCTTCCTATTTTTCCCCAACCAAACGACCGATTTCTTGTCCATCACGTGGTCGATTTCCTGTTCACCATGTGGTATTTTCTAACTAAATGTAGTCGCTGAAATACTAATATTATACTGCTATACCGCGTGACTTTTATCGACCAATCGCGGGCTAACGTCCAACAGTAAACGTTGACACACTTCAACCGAACTCTCATTTAGACTCCAATCGCAATACACTTCAGGCGCACATTACCAAGGAGTCTAAATCAAACTGTTTTCACACACACGCACTCACACACATATATATATATAAATATATATATATAGCTGAAATTTATAGAAAAACAAAAGATGAAAACAGGTGTATGAACAATAAGCAAGTGTATTAGTTTGAGACTCTGGAAAATGAAAAAATGTTTCACCCTTCGAGCTTATGCTCTTCAACAGAAAAGAATAAGTGAAAATAAACAGAGAGAGAATAAAAAAAATGCATATATAGATAAATATATATATACAAATGTAACATTCAACGATTTAAAGACTCATATAAATACGATGTGACAGAATATTGGTAATTGTATCTTTGCGTACAATACTATTTGCGATGCAAGAATTTGTCATCTCGAAACTTCACCCGATATTCTGATGGTTCAGTAGCTGAAACTTTTACAGATTTGTCCAGACTAAATCACCGTCAGATCATGTTGAAGTCACAACTAAATTGGATAGGTTTTCAGATATTGTTGAAGTGCAGCCATGTTTCGTAATTGTTTTGCACCATTTCAATCATCAATATTTTTCGGCATTTCGATCGGAGTTCCAATGACAATAAATATATTTTTTTGCGTCTATGATATCGAGTTTGACAAGTAAAAATATTTTGAAAGAAGATTTTCTTCTTAGAAAACGGTCTCGAGATGAGGAAATTGACTATAATTTCGTTTGTACGAAAAGGATTTGATCAAAATCCAAAATTCCTACTCAGCGGTATCTTATCTGAAGCCAATATGGAGAGTACTTTATTGCCGCATCATATATCAATGTTTAAATAAATCCAAAACTAATAACTATTCTCAGTTCCTGTCATTCAATTTCTGGATAGGTCAAACATAATTCTCTATTCAATATACAAATTGTTTGCTATCTTTATTTCTACATTCAATGTTGCAGACCTTCTTTCGGATTCTGATGGTCATAAGATCCACCGGGTGGTCTGAATTTGCGTTGCCGGCCTTTTTTTACTTTTCAATGATGACCAAAGCCAAACGGTCAACGCGGAACTCTATGTTCAACAGATGGAATGACTTAACGCGCCTATTCAAAAGAAAAGACCTGATCGGCAGCATGGAGATCTTCTCCTGCACGACAACGCCCGCCCTCATATCGCCAACATGACCAAGGAAACCATTCAAACACATGGCTGGGAAGTGCTGCCACACCCGCCGTAATCTCCTGATTTGACACCAACGGATCTCTACCTCTTTCAATCTCGTTCAAATGCTATGCGTGGAGCTTCGTTCAATACTGATGAAGAATGGAGAGCTTGCTTGGATCCAATTTTCGAGTCGAAATCAGGTGATTTGTACCAACGAGGTATTGAAAATGTTGAACGTTGGGAAGAAGTTGTAAACAACACGGGTGAATACATTATTGATTAATTAGTTGCTATTTTCTATTAAACCTTTTAAAAATTTTAATTTAAAAAAAAACAGTAGGAACTTAGTTGCCAACCCAATTCTTTCTTGTTTTCTCGCTTATAAACTTGAATTACTGGGCCTAACTGAAGTTATTTAGATGAATGTCTTAGAACATCATCTCTTTCTTCTATGTCTATCTTAGTATATTTAACTTTCCATTTCTTCATTTCTTTCCTTCTAATCTGCCCTTTCCGTTCTCAGCTTCTACCTTTTCTACGTCCGCTTTGGTTCTCTTTTTCATTCTTATGTCACGTTATTTCGCAGACATTATCTCGGTCATTCCTTAACGTTCTTAAGGACAACTTAGGAACCTATATTCTTGCAATATGTCTTCTTACAATGTGTCTTCTTTCACTGCAAGACTAAAACAATATATTTATTAATCTTTTTTTATTTTCCGATGTAACTTTTAAAACTACATCATACTCTTTTCATTTTTGTGTTCTGAATATCGCAGTCGCAGATATTTGATATATAGTCTTGAACTCTTTCATAAATGTAACTAAATTTTAAAAAAAAAATCCGTTTAAAATACTATTGATTTCTGTTGAAACATCTAAAAAGCGATACAAAGACATCAAGCCCGCTAGCATTTTTATGAAAGCAGCTGAAATTAGCCATTTCACGTGTAGTTTACTCACTTATTTCAACTGTTATGTCCTCACATTATTTGTATATTATTTAATACATACATCCCCCCGTGTATATCTATCTATCTATCTATCTATCTATCTATCTATCTATCTATCTATCTATCTATCTATCTATCTATCTGTCTATCAATCTATCTACCTATCTTCTGTCTGTCTATCTATTTGTCTATCTATCTGTATCTGTTTCTCCATTTATCTATCTATCTATCTATCTATCTATCTATCTATCTATCTATCTATCTA
>NC_068985.1:99438498-99439499 GCF_001194135.2 Octopus bimaculoides | reverse complement strand
CTCTTTACTGGTTTAAACTATAAAGTCGCGGTCATACTGGAGTAGCACAGTTGGCTATGTGTTATATCTTTATTACTTCCCTCTGATGTGTGCCATTTGGTGAACGACTGATTTTGAACCTTCTGCTCTCGTCTGTGCTTCCTGCCGCGCGGTAGTCTCACCTGGAACCCTTGATAGGTGAAGATCCCGTTTTGCATTGAAAACACCTACATCCACACCATGCAGATTTCTCAGGCATTTTGGAAGGATATTGAAGACCTGTAGGACCTTGAAGCTAAAGCTGTTGCAATATCTGGTCCTGGGATCTGTTGGCACTCTGCAATGGCACCCCGTTCTGCTGTTTCTGTAACTTTCAGTGTTAAAGTTTGGTACAAGGCCTTACATGATTTTCCAGATGCATATCATTGCATATCGTTCCCACGTCCTTTCTAAGGAGAAGAGCCTTAACTCTTTCACCCTATCCAAGTTGATGATTTTGTGCATTGAGACGATTTTCTTTGAGTAGCTTCATTAGATTGCTTAGAGTTCCGCCGTTAATTTTATACTGTGTGATGACCATAGTTGGAGATAGTATTCCAAGTGGGTGAGGATATACGTCCTCCAAAGGACCATCGTACTTACCTTTTCAAGTCAAACATTAAATAAACATATTTTATTTTGCCAATGAAGTTTTCGCATAACCTCATTACCGAATTATTTCATTAAATTCCAATTATTCTGTCTTAATGAGAAAAGAAATCATATAAACATATATGTGTGTGTGCGCGTGCATATATACATAAATGCTTGTGTGCGCGCGCGTGTTGTATGTATGTATGTATCTGTAGCCGTTTTTTAGTGTAATTATCTGTGAGACTGGCAGCAAGCCATCAAGTCATAAATAATATGTGGTCGCGTATCGTCTACTAAATTGAACTCTGTAGAAACCTTATATTTGTACGAACTAATTAATGAGTTTTGCAACGGTTTTTCAACCTGCTAGAATTATATTTAAGATCTTC
>NC_068985.1:99437139-99438331 GCF_001194135.2 Octopus bimaculoides | reverse complement strand
TTACCTCAAACCTTAGTTTCTTTTTTAATGTACTGCCATACTTTAGTGCTAACAAAACGAACTAGCTTCCTCACAGTCACATGCCAGTGTCTACAGCTCCCGAACCTGAAAATTGGGTGCTTGTATGTATGTATGTATGTATGTATGTATGCATGCATGTATGTAAATCGATTTAAAGACTGTGCCAAGTCCTCATTAAAGGTGTGTGATATGCAGGACACTGGCTGGGAGAACAATGCCTGTCATCGCCACGGATGGAGGAAGCAGGTTAAGGAGGGAATCAACGCTTTTGAGAGAGCACGTATCCAGCATGAAGAACTTAAAGACGGGTCTATAGTGAATGGGGAAAGCTTTTTCTGCAATGTTTGCAGTCGTGTATGCTTGTCAAGAGCAGGGCTCATGTGCCACCAATTGAGCCGCAAATGCAAAATATAAGTTAGTCCTAGAGCGCACAATGTTCATGAAGGTCGGCAATGGTCTTCCTCGGTCACGAGTGGACGGCCATCAAATATATGTATGTTTGTATGTATGCATATGTGTATAGATGGATGGGTGTATGCATGCGTGCATGTATAATTACATACGTACGTAAAACATACATACATACATACATACATACATACATAGATGCATACGTATATATGGAATGGTACCAAGCCGTCTGGAGTGACGTATGCCTGAACTAGTGCTCTTGTGGGGAGAACACAAATCCTTCATTCATACACTACAAATGATCATAATATCAGGGACTCATAAAATCTGCAACACGTTCTTATGATTGATACTTTACGTCACAATACTATTACTAGGTAGGTGGTCGATCAAAATTTATTCTAATTCAAAAAGAGAATATGCATAGATATATACATACACGCACACAAAAAAAAAAAAAAACGTGCATGCATATATATATATATATATATATGTGTGTGACATTTACTTGTTTCAGTCATTTGACTGCGGCCACGCTGGAGCACCGCCTTCAGTCGAGTAAATCGACCCCGGGACTTATTCTTTGTAAGCCTAGTACTTATTCTGTCGGTTCTCTTTTGCCGAACAGCTAAGTGACGGGGACATAAGCCCACCAGTATTGGTTGTCAAGCAATGCTAGGGAGACAAATACACACAAACACGCACACACACTAACACACACACACACACACACACACACACACACACACACACACACACA
>NC_068985.1:99436299-99437086 GCF_001194135.2 Octopus bimaculoides | reverse complement strand
ATATATACATATATACGACGGGCTTCTTTCAGTTTCTGTCTACCAAATCCACTCACAAGGTTTTTGTCCGGCCCGAGGCAATAGTAGAAGACATCTGCCCAAGATGCCACGCAGTTGAACTGAACCCGGAACCATGTGGTTGGTAGACAAGCTACTTACCGCACAGCCTCTCATACATGTATGTATATATGTATATATATAAATATAACATGCAATTTTGACGTTCACATACATACGTACGCACGTTCGTGTGGGGTGTATATACTGCTATATACGTAAATAGATGGGAGAAGGCATTGTACGTGTGTGTATGTGGGGGGCGTAATTGATACATAAATTTATATGTGTTTCCATGCCTGTCAGTGTGTAAGCGTACGTAACTGTTGTGTGTATGTGAGTGCGTATCTCTATGTAAATCTCTTGAGCTCGTATTTATGTATGCATGACAGTAAATGTATCTTTATAGGTTAAAACATAGAAGCAAGTTTGCATATATTATATAAATTTGCATATCCCCGAATCTATATGATGTGTGTCCCATGTCAATCACGTTTATACGTTTTTACAGATTTATCTACACATATAAATACGCTCATTGAAGTTGCACCTTTATATATGCACAAAATGCTGGTATGCATTCATGCGTCTGACTATATATACGCTATTAGATAACAAAATTATTTCATTCGGAGCAACATTAGAGGATACAAACGTACATACATATGTGTGTGCGTCTGTGTGTGCGAGTGTGTGTGAATATATATATATATATATATATATATATATA
>NC_068985.1:99430396-99435055 GCF_001194135.2 Octopus bimaculoides | reverse complement strand
ATATATGTATGTATATATATATATATACGTATATATATATGTATCTCTCTCTCTCTCTCTACGCACACACGTATTTGAATATGCACGGGTATATGCATGCATATGTATATGTGCACGAATATAAATTTTGGCACGTTTGATTTTGTGGATCAGTATGCTTGCACATCTGTGGATATAAATGTGGCCTCGTCACACAACTCAATTCATTATCACAGAAATGCCGAAGCACATCATATCAGAATCCTTGCATATGCTTAATAAATTTGCATATAAAATATTCCTTTCACTTACAAAAATGAACTTTACTAGTAAGCCTAAATAGTTTACGTAAAATGGGTAAACGCATTTATATCTGTATAAATGTGCATGCGTACAGATTCTTGATCGTGACCTTATTTCGATATTCCTCACTAAAAAAGGCTTCAAGCCCACGACCGACTGTCAGTAGTCACTCGAATTGTTCGATACTCTAGTACAGAGGTTCTCAACCATTTTTTTATCCAGTGAAGTAGTATTTACTTTTTACTGTTCCCTTACAATCTCATATCGTTTAATATACAACCAACAAAACAACTGGCTCGGGTAACTAGTTATAATATACAACACATATTTAGTCGAAAATTAAGATAAATACAAATATAAATTAATAGAATCGACACGTTTCACCTTTGCGTATATTTGGAATCCATCATTGTATGTTCCAAGTGCTTTGGATGCTTAACCCAATGTATCATCAAGGGAACACTTTTAATGCACACTTGTGTTCGTCTTACACATTACTATTATAAACAGTTTGTCATCAAGACAGTACCTTTGGAGTAGCTCAGGCCACTTCAAGCAATGATGTTTTATTTCTTTGCAAAAATTACTCTTTATATCGTTTCAAATATTTGTTAATGAATTCTAGACCGTACGGTTACCTTTGCGTCACATTCTTAGCAAGATTTTTATTCGTTCTCTCCTCATATTTCCTTTTTTGCGTCGCATATGAAGAAAAAAAAATGGGAAAATTCATACTTCTTATTCTATGTTAATTGCGAGATTATAAAGAAAACATTTCGTATGAGCTACCTTACCTAACGTAGCTTTTTTTCATAAAAAATCTTTTTTATTCTTAATAGATTCAGAACGCTGAAGTTGTTTTCAAGTTCCAGAAAATTATTTTTAACAATTCATTTTTCATTTATGTTGCTTTATTATTTATATATTCGTTATTGTTAACGCAATTATGTGAAATTTGAAGAAAAAGTAAAATAGAAAGAAAAATATTACTTCATGAAATAAACATTATATCAATGATAATAAAAAGATGAATCAGCTAGATTTGCAGATCCCAAAAGATATGTTGCAATCTTTGGAAATATTGGATCATAATTTATATTCTCTTTTTTTATTCATACTACGGTAATTCTGCTAAAGGGTTGCTCTATTTATCAATGATTTTTCACTGTCTTATCAGTAAGAATACACAGGCGTTTATGAACAAAAGATTGTTCTGTCACAATGTCTTATCTGAATCGAACATTCATTAGACATTATTGCTTTAAGCTTTTCACACATTGCTGCGTAGATCAGTGTGTGTACGTGGTTTTATGTATTTATTTGCCGGTCTCTCTAAGAACACGTATCGGTGTGTTCCTAGTCGGTCAATTAGCTTAGCTGCTAGAGCGTTTAACATAATAATTTACTATATATAGGTAAATATTTTTCTTGCCGTCAATTCTAAGTTCAAATTCCACCGATATCAATTTTGTTTTCCATTCATCAACCGTAGATCGATAAATTAAGGACCGCCTGGTCGATTCATAACATTTACAGTTTTTTTTTTATTTACACTCTCTCTTAACGCTACATCACGTTTTCAGTTTGTCGCATTTGTCGGCTGTAGGGAACACATTCTAAAAACAAACGGAGTAGGATTCGTCAATGCGTGACACACGTCTCTTTCAACTTGGTCCAATTCTACAAACCTTGTTTGAGCTGAATTTGAAAACCAGACAAATATGTACATGCATTTAGATATACAGCTATGTAAACATTAACACGATAATGTTATAAAAAGCTTTCTCGTTGTGCTTTCGTGATTAAATTATACCACTGAGGCTGTATTCACCAGGACCATTCAACGTAGTTTTCCTTTATTCTTCTAGTAGTCAATCTGAAAGCACCCTATTTTACTGGTGTTTAGAAATGAATAACAAACCATTTGTATATAATCCATTGTGTTCATGTGCCTTCATACATAAATGATGCCTCTACACCTGGATTTGCTTCTTTTGTAGCTCATTCTAATTCTAATTAAATCTATTATATAAGTTTCTCCATGATACTATGTAGGTATCTAACTGGGAAGAAATCTATCGATAATCACCCCATACACATGCAAAACTGTAATAATAAAAAAAAGGGCCATGCATTGCGTGAATAAATGACTACTGGAATAACCGTTTGTTACATGAATGGCAAAACCGTGCAGGGAACGATCAGTGAATGATGACTCAAAAACCTGTCTAATGCGATGCCGCTAGGTATGAATAACTATGGGGCTACACATATAATATTTACTGTATTCAAACTATGGTGCATTTATAATTCATTAGTATCTATCTACCAATCTATATCTATCTATCTATCTATCTATCTATCGATCTATCTATCTTTCTGTCTGTCTGTCTATCTCTACATATGTGTGTGTGTGTGTGTGTGTGTGTATGCATGTATGTATCTACGTATGTATGTATATCGTTTACTTATCCGTTATGGAAAGATCAACAACAAAAAACAACAACTCCATCTGGTGAGAGATAAATATCGTTCAATATACACAATATACAGTTATCAGCTACTGATAGTTTTATACACTGAAATTAGACAGGTTTTATAACACGCCTCATATCTCGAATAATTTTCAAGCTCTGGGCATATTGCATATGCAATTTACAAATCAGGACAATGAAATAAGACAGATCACGAGAAAAATGAGACGAAAGTGGGTTCGAAAAGTAGAATGGGGACTAAAAGCAAAAGAAACAGGGGAAAAGAATTGGAGTTACATACCCTATGAAAGCCAGTCGTACGTCTTGATGGTGTAAAATTGGTAAAGGGCCTAAAATATGAGATACGGGCTTTTCTATTCCGAGAGCGTTGTGTTTTCCAATTCGCCAAAGAAACTTATCCATGTGTTGGCATAACCTGAAATGTTCTGATCTGGCATTCAGCAGTAGGATGGATTTTTTAGTTATAAAAAATGATATGCGATATTCCGAAGAATTTTTCTGCAATTTTCCATTACATTGTATGAAGTGTGCAGTTGCGCCTCAAACCGCATACTTAGCTAGCCAACCTAGTGGTTCTACATATGCTAGTGTGCCGGGGAGAATATACGTAGGTAGCATTGTGACTTTTGAAATTGCCTTCGCATAAGTCGATATACGATTACTCTTTTCGGTTAGGTTATCATGTAACGGTGCCGTATCGCCTACCTTATATATGACGGTGTTTAACCTATATCTCTGGTCGAGTGTACAAGATCAACGTTCTTGACAGTTACTGCTGGGAGTGAGCTCTTGCTGGGGTTTGCGAATAATAATGCTCTTCATATTGGGGCAGCAGATATATCATAATTTCATTCAGCGTCTGTAAAAGTCTTGTAGTTTTTCTGGGAAAAACTGATCCAAATAGGAGAGGAACCTTTTACCTGTGTTAGTTTTAATTTTACAAAAATTCCTCAAGCGTATTTGAATTGGTAACAAGTTTCTGTTTATGCATATCTCTAGAAAGTGCTTCTGTCCTGAATTTTATTTTAGGCGAAATTTGGACTAGCGTAGCCAATATTCTAATGATGACTGGAATGTGAGGGAGACTTGTGTCTCTTGTCAGTTCGCATCGTCTGCAATTAGTTTTTCTGATGCTGAAGAACAGATAAACATTCCTACATCCATGCGGCCACACGCGGAGTGTTTAGACTTATCTCTCTATACCGATACGTATTTCAAATGGTAACAACATTGTATATGTAAGTATGTATATGAATTTAAATATATATATATATATGTATGTATGTAGGTATGTAGGTATGTATACACACACACACAGACATATATATTTATGCACACACACATATATATATATATACTTATATATAGGTATACGTTACAGGTGTTTAAAACCTCTAAGGGATGGTTAAATCAAAAGGTGCAAACTACCAACCTCTTCCCGTTATTTTTCGTCCATTTTCTTCTAGTATATACTTATATATATATGTATAAACACACACACATATATATACATATGCACATAAGTATGCATACACGGACACACAGACACAGACACCCACATACACATATATAGGTATAAATATATGTGTTTGTATAAATAAATATATATTCATATATCTATATGCATAGACATACATACAGAAGTGGTGTAAAAAATTTATTACATATCAAATAATCCATAAATTACTGTTTTACGATTGTTCGCGCATAAGAATTATGTCTACCTATGTAATAACTCACGAGTGTGTTATTGTGAGAATTTCGGTTCATATATACATATATAATAAATGTTTGCGTAAGATGGCTAATATTGAAACGGTTCTGGGCGAAAATTATCAAAAGTTAACACGTATCACAGATTATAATATATATATATATATAT
>NC_068985.1:99426181-99429428 GCF_001194135.2 Octopus bimaculoides | reverse complement strand
TATATATATATATATATATTCTTTTTCTGTAAATCGCCTTTGTATAACTTCTTATCCCAATTTTTATTATTAGTTAATTCAAATTTTAATTTTAATTTTGATTTTCTTTTATTTCCTTTGTTAGAAATATGTTCTCCCGTTTTATTGTGTAAATAACTTTAAAAGTAATATCACAATTTATTGATTTCCTTTATTTGTTCAATATTTATTCTTCTATGTTTTGGGGTAGGGGGTTGATTTAACTAGGCATAAAAAAATTGAAGCACAATAGTTTAAAAGAGATACTATCGATGCTGAAATTAAGTTGTGAATTTGTGGCTAAATCTTGTGGTTTTAAAAGTGATGAGACAGACTTCGTAAGGCAGGAGGATAATATCTTTTAAATTATGTCTATAAGAAGAGCCTAGTTTGGATGATGTACAAAGTTCAATAGGAAACTTTTATACAAATTAGAAGTCAAATTACAATCTAGAAGGAAATAACCTTTTTTGGTTATGTAGTTAATTTTCAGCCACTGAAAATGTAGATCAAATGTAGGTGCTGCTGTGGCTGTGTGGTAAGAAGTTTACTTCCGAAACACTTTGTTTTAGGTTCACTTTTACTGTGTGGCACCTAAGGCAAGCGTTCTTTTTTTTTTGTTTTTTGCTATAGACGTGGGCGGACCAAAGCCTTGTGAGTGAATTTGGTGGACGGAAACTGAAAGGAGCCCGTCCGTCCTATATATGAATAGATACCAATATGTGTTTTTATTTGTCCCCTACCACCGCTTCATAACCGGAATTATTGTGTTTAACTTTCCGTAACCTAGCGGCTTGGCAAAAGTTGCCGATAGAATAAGTACCAAGCTTTTAAAATAAGTTTACTGGGATTAATTCATTCGACTGGAAATTCTTCAAGGTGGTGCCCCAGCATGATGACAGAAACAAGTAAATGATAAAACCAGAAATAGAGTCCTTCTTTGTGTCTTGAGAGACAATTTGGTCGACTGACGCCCGTGCCTTAGTTTGTGCAGTCATATCTAATCAAAATGCTAAAATGACAAAATGTCTTCAAATCTGCTTGACATTAATCTTGTTTAATCTCGAGCAGGCCACTGTGCGCACCTCAGTTTCTATTACAAGATTTTCTATTACATATAGCAGGAAAAATTACGTGCGAAAAGAAATTTTACTTGCGCTGGTAGATCGTGACGTATCTATTTACAAACAGTAACGAACCGACATAAATAGATTGAGAAACAGAAGCATGACTTTGATACAATGTAGATTTTAGAAATGAGAAAACGAAATTACAGATATACCAATGAAGAAAAGAAGACAAAGAAAATTCTTAAACAAATCTTTAAATAGGAGTTACAAATGTCACTGTACCATTTCAATTTGCAACGCCAATTTATGCGAAAATTCTAAACAAAAAAAAAATTACGTAATATTTGCCGTTTTAGGCATTGAAGAGGCACTTCTTCAGACTTGCATCTGAGGCGTGCTATTATATTGAGCGTCTATCAGATGTTCTAAGGAAATTATCAGGGTGAAATAAAAACAGAAAAAAATAAAAGTATGTATGCAGGGTGATCCTGTGGGGAAGATATGGTGGGGCGAATCAAGAGGTTAGATACGTATAATGATGAGAGGGAGAAAGAGAAAGAATGAGAGGAAAACAAATCGAAAAAGGCGAAAGAGAAGTAGAAAAAGGAGAAGAGAAGGAAGAAGAAGAGCAACAGCAGAAGGAGAAGTAGATACAGCGGGCAGTGCTGCATATACTAACATGGTTTAGCCAGCCGTATGCTGGCGTTGTGTCAGCCAATACAGGTAGAAACATTGTTACCAAAATTCGTCCGATGGGAAACAATGTATTTGAACAGACAGCGGCGTTAGTCTGCAACAACGTTAAGTGAAAAGATATATTAAATAGATAACAAGACAATTGTCCGGAGTCAAAGGATGAGGATGTTAATGATGTATGTTGTGGGGAGACGTAATTTATGACCTTAGTGTGTTTTAGCACTGGGAAAGGGGTATTAATAGGAACAGTAAAAGACGAATATACATGCACAAGAATATGTACACATAGATACACATATACGTATACACACTCATGGAGAAGCAAGCACACACACACATACACACACATATATATGAAATTCACAATATATGGATTCAACTACTCACAAAGATGCTCTGCAGTGTACAATTCTACAAAACATACAATATGTAAATAATTTATTATTTATTATAAAATGTAATGCAGGAAATTATTTCTACATCTCTATGAAGCTGCGAGAGAGTTGTAGTTAGGCATGAATATCGATTTGTAAAATAAATTTCATCATTGTATATTTCTCTGTTTATAATTTTGTATATATATATATATATATATATATATATGTATGTATGTATATATACCAGAGGCGACGTCAGGTCATCAGCTTCACTTAAGGCTTATCACAGATTTCGGCATTCGGGTTCATCACAGATTCTGTCACTCGGGCTTATCACAGATTTCACATAAGAAATATGCCTACTCGAAGAATTTCACGTTTTTCCGAAATATCTCTATTCCTAAATGCCTTATTTCTTTACATCTAGCACTATGCCTTTATCCATTTCTAAGTTAAAGGTGAGAATAAAGCAACCCTGCAAAAGACTGATCTTTACACACGGATGCACAGAATAACAGCAATGAAATAATGACAGTGGAGTGCACAACAAACCTCAGCGATCCAACTGTCACCTGTACTCGTGACGAGATTTCAGTTAGTTTTTCACTTCTACTAAGCTCATTCATATTAGCCCGATTGGTGGATAATTTTTTGTTCCTTTAAGAATATTGTAGAACGGAAATTTTTATACATTGGAATTTAAATTCTTATCTCTATAGAAAGTTATTGTTTCAAGAACACACTGAATTTGAATTACAATTAATTTTTACGATTATAGATAACAACTTTTGTAACTTTTGGGCTCCTGCGAACGACCTCGAGAGAACGTCTGCTACGAATGATACTTTGTGACACAGGGCAACTCTAAGATAACTGCTAGACGCTTAACGAAACCAAACAAAATGTAACCAGGCTTGAAAAAAGGAGCCCGAGTGATTGGCTGCAATTACATACTTGAATTAGTGTTGACATAAATTAAATCAACTTGCAAATATCAGCTCACTTTGCTAAACTTATACTCGGGCTAGGACCAACAGTCCGACTACCAGACTACCAGAGTCGCCACTATCACACACACACACACAC
>NC_068985.1:99425610-99426047 GCF_001194135.2 Octopus bimaculoides | reverse complement strand
AGAAGAACGAACACAAAAAAGCAACAACGCGAGGACGTGGTACATGTAAAGTATTAGCAGACGCTCTGGGAAGAAAAGAAAGATAGCTTAACGTTTCGAGCAGATGCGCTTCTTCGGAAATAGAAGAAAGTCCAATAGAAGGGAAGACGGAGAAAGAAAATCGCCAACAATTCACATATAAGTTAGCGGTTCTGCAAAAGGGATGATAGAATGAGTACTAGGCTGACAGAGAATAAATCCTGGGGTCAATTTGTTCGATTAGATGCGGTACTCCAGCATGGTAGCAGTTAAATGACTGAAACAAGTAAAAGAATAAAAGAATAAATGAATAAACCTGAAGAATTTCAATATTACTGAAGTGTATGACCCAACTGTGCAGCTTATGTACTTTTGTGTGTATATTTACGTATATACATATATATGTATGTGTATGTATA
>NC_068985.1:99422741-99425414 GCF_001194135.2 Octopus bimaculoides | reverse complement strand
ATATATATATATATATATATATATATATATATACATACACGAACACATACACGCGCGCACGCACACACACACACACACACACACATATATATATATATGCATATAGATAGATATATGAATATATGTTGGTGTGTATGCGTGTGTGGTTTTTTACCATCATCCGACCTCCTCTTTCTCGGAGCGAATTAGATATCCTTACAGAGTGTTAGGCCCACTGAGCTAATATCAACATCATTATGAAATCAATACATCGACTTTACCATAATATGACTTGCAGTATATAGTTTCATTTTCACAATTTTTTAGTATAGAGCAGAGTTCGCTATGAATTTTATCATCAAATATCGATAAGAATATGTCAATAATTAACAGACACAAATTTAATCGCTTCTATTAGATTTTAGTCTATTAGATTGTGGCAGTATTGCTAAGAACAAAATCAATATTACTTGCAGCAATTCAAGGGCTCTTTAGAGTAGAATATCAATTTTGAATAGAGTGTTGGGAAGAGAGAGAAAAGAACGAGAGGGGGCTGAGAGATATTGCCTCATTTTTTCAGTCCCTGATGGTAGACATTTCGCTTTACTTATGCAACAAGTGACATTTTGGCAAGTCGTGAACTTAACACTTCTTATCATAAACATATCCTTTGGGGTTAACCAAAATGAAACCTGTATTTACTGCATTATTCTTCAGTTTGTACGTTAATTTTTCGAAATAGTTTCAACTCCCTTATCGTTTTCCAGTAAGCGCAAGGCCTTGTGCCAAATAAATAAATTAACATTCATCACTTTAGTGAGTTTTATATCCCGTAGAGCAAACATCATTTCGTATCCTTTCATTATCACAGCAGTCATTTTACTGTCTGTACAATATATGTCTGAATATCTATTGTAAATGAACTTTGATAATCGACATCCGGAAAGAATTGACCATCACTTAATGAATCAAAGGCGGCTTAGGTTCACGGCGTTTGCTCAACGGTCTTGAAATTATATTTCAGAGAACATTTTATTAGCATGAAAAGCTAACGTGATTGTTCTGCAGTGAAAATGATCTCCCGTATATTATTTCTCCTCTTATAGATTACCTTAAATGAAAAACATGTTCCTTTGCATCACTCAACACCAACGCTAGTCCCTTAGTAATCATTGGCGGTGTATACTCTAATATAAGTATATGAACCTAGTTTTTGTTCCTAAGGTGACGTCCTACCACCACCACCACAAGATTTGACGACTCTGAAAAATATCCTTCACATTGCTCTTCATTTCCTCACTAAGCCATGTGGAAGAATATAATAATTTACATAACTTGATAATGTCATAGCTGCTTAGAAGGAAACACTTATTTTTAGCTGGTAGTTCAATACAACTACATAACAGCCATCTGCAGCCAGTTTGCAGCAGGAACCTCTTAGTATCTCATTGTGGAGGTACGGCGATACTTATGGCCCAACAGACGTCCTTCGTGTCTGGTGAATGCTTTCAATTGAGGCACTTGACTTGTTAGGGGTTGCTCTAGGCCAGAATGGATTTTGAACTCTAAACGCAAATCACACCTGAACTATAGCGGAACGGCATCCTATCTGATGTTCTTACAGCTCCGCCCACCAAAAATTGGAATCAGTCCTTTTTTATCGACCCCTAAAAAATAAACGGCAACGCACAACTTAAAAAGTTCGAACAAGTCCCTTGTTGTACTCGGTTCGCAGAGCTAACAACTCAGCTATTAACAATCCTAGAACGCGTATGTCCAATACTATCAGAATCTGAATATGGCTCCAAATTTCGGCAGAAGATTAGCTGTTTTGGGAATGTTGGGGAGTTCATTAGGTACTTATTTTTTTTGAAAAGTCAAATTGACTTCAGTGCGATATCAATTCAGAACGTGAAGAGCCGGACAATATACCACCAAGCATTTTGTCGAACACAGTAGTGAGTCTGCTGGTTTGATACCTTTATATGATGACAAATATAGAAGTGGCTTCTGCAAAATATATTATTTTCTGCGGGAGAGGCACCATATATCATTTATAAAGGATGATCGATTACAATATCTCGATGAATCATGATAAATACGGCATAATAAAATATTAAATGAAAAATAATTCATTGCTAATAATGATGTCCTGCGCGGGTATAAGCATAATTTACGCCGATAGTATTGTATAATCAAAGAAGGAAACAATTTAAGCAAATAATAAGAACATATTATAACCCTAAGTTGTAATGAAAGAGAAAGTCATCTCATCTGAATTTGAACTCATAAGAGAAGAATTTCGTTGGTTTACTGGCATTACTAATGCAACTTTACTCAAGAGTTTTGTGATGGAGATGGGATCTATTTAAGATTTTTAAAAATAACGGATTAACAGAACAGGATTTACTCCATCATCTCTCACGTGTCAGCTATAACATTTTACTAATCTTACAACACGATTATTTTAGATTTCCAGTTCAGATAATTGAAATTTAAGAAGAAAACAAACTTATCTTGTTTTTTCAAGTAGATAAATGTTGTGAAATATATTTTAAAACATTAAATCTATGCTTCTCTTTCAGACAATACCCAGGAAGTAGAAGGGAACAATAGTTTATTAAAACTATTTGTAATTCTAAACAAATAAAAGGAAAACTATTCTTTTTTTAAAAAAAAGATAGTTTATTCTTT
>NC_068985.1:99420259-99420849 GCF_001194135.2 Octopus bimaculoides | reverse complement strand
GATATGTATTTACATTTTCTTCCTTTATTTCTAACTTTGTCTTAACGTTAATTATTGGGATATTAATAATTGTTATTAAAATTATCTGTGATGATGATAATAATAATGATGATGATGATGATGATGATGATGATGATGATGATGATGGTGGTGGTGGTGGTGTTGATGGTGGTGTTGGTTGTGGTGGTGGTGGTGGTGGTAAATGTCCTGATGCAGTAGCAGGCAGTGGCTTTCTTGGCTTTTGTTCATGATTACAAATGTTATCATGTACATTGTTTTGTCTTGGTATAAAAAGATGGTCTCCGGCAAATATTCTGCTCAGTACCACAGCTCGGTTTGTTTGTTGTTTCAGTGTAAACAGGTGAGCTTGTAACCCTTAGTGGCTGACGATGTGTGCATCATTGATAATGAGATGGTGTGGTAGGGGAACATCATAGCCATGTGATGAGAAACATTTATTTGAGGTTTGAATATTTCACATCTGAAAACATGGGTGTTTCATTTACCATCCTTAAGCAGTACGTTTTGAGCGGGATGGGCTGCTCAACTTGAAGAAAAAACTTTTACTGGGTCCCACCTGCAAGGGTTGT
>NC_068985.1:99418663-99420223 GCF_001194135.2 Octopus bimaculoides | reverse complement strand
ATATATATATATATATATATATATATATATATATACACAAAACACGTGGTATAAGTATAAACAGGGCAAATTTTAGCCATTTCTCCGCAAACTGAAAAAGATGATGAACTACCTTAATCGATTTTCGAATCTTATTGAGTTCTCATCAGAGACGTCTACATTATTTTGGCAGTCTCCGGAGAAACAATCCGCCAAATTGTTAATATACTCAATAAATGCAGCAGTTACTCTATGGAGGAGTTCCTAATTTGCATATCGAAAATGTTTAACACTATGTCGGGTGTAAAATAAAGCCTCGTGAGTGGATTTGGATGACAGAAACTAAAAGAAGCCCCTCGTATATATGTGCATATATACACACGCATAAATGGCTGAAAATATACGAGTGGCTGTTTGGTAAGTAGCTTGCTTACCAACCACATGGCTCTGGGTTCAGTCCCACGGTGTGGCACCTTGGGCAAGTGTCTTTTTCTATAGCCTCAGGCCGACCAATGCCTTGTGAGTGGATTTGGTAGACAGAAACTGAAAGAAGCCCGTTGTATATATGTATATGTATATAAATATATGTGTGTGTTTGTGTGTCTGTTTTTGCCCCCTCCCAACATCGCTTGACAACCGATGCTGGTGTGTTTGCGTCCATGTAACTTAGCGGTTCGGCAAAAAAGACCGATAGAATAAGTACTACGCTTACAAAGAATAAGTCCTGGGGTCGATTTCCTTGACTAAAGGCGGTGCTCCAGCGTGGCCGCAGTCAAATAACTGAAAGAAGTAAATGAGTAAAAGAGTAAAAGATTAAAAAATGGGAGACAGAGAAAGTGGAACACAAATGTCCTTTTTCATCTGTACTTTTATGATGAGAGTTCAGCTGATTGTCAGAAAATAATATATTTTGTTGTGGTCATAATAACAATATCTAACCGGTTGTTTTTTGTACTCAGTGTTTGTTTTAAGCTTAAGTCCCATTAATATTCATTTTAGCCATCAGTCTTTGTCGGTGTTTTCTATATTGCTATTCTGTTCCAGACTGTTCTCAGTGCATCATATCTCATTACAAGTTAACAACAGGGAGACATTCCTTTGCTGTTGTCATCAATGTGATTGATGTCTTCTGTCTTCGTTCTGCAATGCGTATACTTACGTACTTGAAAGTCAATGTGTATATATGCGGTGTGCGAAACTGCGTATTCGTTTCAGAGGTTAACTGCATATGAATGCATTATAAATAACAACCATACGTACGCATATACACAACAATACCAGATAAACACATATTAATATGGACATGCAGATACGTAAATACATTTACGTGTTTGCACTTTTGCTTATAAAGTCACTACAAACACATTCGTGATCACACACGCACATACCCATACTTTATGAGCATGAATGCATGTCATGAAATAACCGTTTCAATTTGAATAAAGACGCGTTGTTTACAGATATTACGCTTCTACATTAAGAAGACTGTGTTGAACTGTCGAATTCATGACATACATGGATGACTGGTGGCCATACTGCTGGTAGTAGTAGTAGTAGTAGTAGTAGTAGTAGTAGTAGTAG
>NC_068985.1:99417731-99418653 GCF_001194135.2 Octopus bimaculoides | reverse complement strand
ACTGCTGGTAGTAGTAGTAGTAGTAGTAGTAGTAGTAGTAGTAGTAGTAGTAGTAGTAGTAGTAGTAGTAGTAGTCGTTGTTGTTGTTGTTGTTGTTGTTGTATCTTTTGGCCTTGAACTGAGATAGGCAATCCGATGTTCACTACGTTTCAATGACACATCTCTGTTAGACAGAGATGTTTCGTACCTGGTGATAATGTATCTAACGCGTCCTTCTTCAACTTAAGGCACTTTTAATAGCAAACCAAATGACGTCAAGCGATCACCTTCATAGCTCGGTATATTCTTTTTTTTTTAAGAGACCAGAGCGTGCTTTGGGGAACATCACGAGCGGGCGCTGAAAAGATCCTGACTATTGGGAAAGGTCTTGTTGGAGGCCCAAACTACCGAGTTTTTTTCAAAAGCTCAGGAAGACTGAAGATGCTACATTACACGTGTGAATCTGAGAGGCAATATATTGCATAAAATCATATATAACTGATTCTCCACTATTTTATTTTAGCCAAAGCCAGGAAACGTTCACCAACTCATCGTAGATTCATACAATATAATATGTCGCTTGTTAGTACAAGTAGTGGATTTATATATATCGCTACAATTATGTTGACAAACATCAAGTGAATCACGACCCCGCAGTCAATTTATGAATGTGCTTGCTGACATAGAATATAGCAGTTGTAACTATCTACATATATATATCGCATATAGGAGCAGTCTTACTTCCCACCAACTTGGTACCTACTTTAGTCTCTAAGGCTTGTCTTCTACTATAGCCTCGGGGCGCCCAAGCCTTGTGAGAATATCTGGTTGACGGAAACAGAAAGAAGCCGCATATATATGTGTGTGTGTGTGTGTGTGTGTATGTGTGTGTGTGTTTGTGGGTATGTATGTATGCATGTTTGTTTGTTTATATATATATATA
>NC_068985.1:99411775-99412608 GCF_001194135.2 Octopus bimaculoides | reverse complement strand
TATATATATATACACAAATATACATGTATGTATATTTCAATGCACTCACATATATATATGCTTATATATTTTTTCTCTCACACACTCATACACACACATATACATACACACACGCTCATACACACACATATACATACACACACGCTCATACGTATACACATTGCAACATCCGCACGTACACAATGGCGGTCAAAAGTATTTCTGTATTCGTGCGCGTATCTTTGTGACATTGTGTATTTGGTTGCATGGAGTTGTGTTTCCTTGTGTGTATACACATACATAAATACGAAACATCGTTTTGTCTTATCTGTGTCTGTGCGTTTATACCTGTGTGTGTATGCATTGTTATGTATGCCAGCTTCTGACGGTGTATGTATGCGAGTTGCCTCCTTGTGTGTTTGCGTATCTTATTGGCTGAATATAAGGGGAAAGACACATTACATTTGCTGAAGAGAAGGGAATTTCTACGTCTTATTGTCATACGACTAATACTCTTCCACGGAATCGTTGTTGTTTGATTGGTCTTAGTGACAACATTGATTTTCGTGTACAAATACATACAACATTCTCAATAATTACAGCAATATAATGCATGATTTCGACATTTGCTCGTCACTCTTAGCTCGCATTTTATATTCATATGTCAAACTCTCTTGACAGCACTTTTCTATCGACAAGAAAATCCTTGCAACGACCTGCATAGCAAAGGCCAGACTATGTGGAATTACAAGCATGTTATTGTTTAGGTTAAAATCTGAACCTACATCACATCAATCGAGACACTATTAGAACATATTTAGCCCATGTATGTATATATATATATATATATATAT
>NC_068985.1:99408599-99411598 GCF_001194135.2 Octopus bimaculoides | reverse complement strand
ATATACTATAATATAAATAATATATAAATATATGCATATAGACATATAGAGATACATATGCGTACATACCTACATATATATGTATATACATATGCATATATGGGTACAGGACATCAAAAACAGGTGAACAGAATGAGAAACGAGAACATAAAAATCAAATGCATAGAAAAGGAACTCTGTTTTACGAATAACGAAAACAACAAACAGAGAAACAAGACATGCAACATAAACAACATTCCCTTCATCAGATGTCCTCTGTTTTATCTAATCCGCGTTTCGAAGGTAGGAACAAGACGCGGCTTCGAAGCCCTGTTACAGAACTCAGAATGTTGTACCTCTAGCCAAGTCTTTCGTGATACCCTAAAAACCAGGAGATTCAGCGTGACACAGTGTGACAAGGCTGCCCCTTTGAATTACAGGCACAACAGAAACAGGAAGAAAGAGAGAAAGTTCTGGTGAAAGAGTACAGCAGCGTTCCCCACCATCCTCTGCCGGAGTGTCGGATTTTCGCTCAATAAACAGTCACTACGACCGGTGTGGGAATAGAAACCGCGATCCTACGACCGCGAGTCCGCTGCCCTAAGCACTGAGCCATTGCGCCTCCACCCTTGAACATAATACCGCAATGAAAGTTAGTAAATCACTCATAGTGTAAGAGCAGCAGCTTCACATGCAATGTATCATAGTTAGAAATATGACCGAATTGACATTTGCAGTCGCATAAATATGAATTAAGTACGTCACTGCGTCATGTGTTCAAAGGTCCTGTCGTAGAATTCGCATTTGGCATCAAGGAAATTGAGACATATTCACGTTTGCTCTTATATATGTGTGTTTATATATTGGATAGATAACCTTGCCCACAAATCTGTTATCTGTCACCTAGAGCGAATTTTTTCGGTCCTCAGTGAGATGATACCGAATTCAACTTAATTATTTGCATTACCTCGAGGGCATATATTGTTTCTTATAAATGAAGGAACGGATTTCAACTAATATGGGTCTTTATTAAGGTTTGTCGAATATATATGTATGCATATATGCAAATAGATAGACAGACAGACATGCAGATAGATAGATAGAGAGAGAGAGGGGGGGAGAGACGGACGGACGGACGGACGGACGGATGGTTGGATGGATGGATGGATGGATGGATGGATGGGCGGATGGACGGACGCATGCATGGATGCATGGAGGCATGGTTGTATACAACATTTTCTCTTTGGTTTTTGTATTGCATGACGCTGCGTTAGTTATTTTGTAATTTTTACATTAGCATTCGGATTGATCAGCTATAAATGTATATGGTAAATGTATATACTGACAGTTTGGATTTAGCGAAACTATTCAGCGATGGATTAGTGACTGCTTACGTACTTGCAATTTTACAGGCGTACCTAATATAGTCCAGTGATCTTACTTCGATTATATGGCTGTTATCTCCCGTCAGTATATGAAAATATGCTTCCCTGCGGTTCTAGGTTTTTGTAACACTTAATTCTAACAATATCAGTGAAACCTCAGTCACAATTAGGGACAACTAAATTACACGCGTGTGTATGTGTGTGTGCGTACGTGCGAGTGTGTGTCTCTGTGTGTGTGCGTGTGAGCGGACTCATTGCCTATTGGTTAGGGTGTTGGCTGTTGCAGTTATGATCGCTAAAAGATGGTTTTAATTCTTAGATCAGGCAGTGCGTTGTGTTCTTCAGTAAAACCCTTCATCTAACGTTTCTCAGCGATCGCTTCTACACCTGAAGCGTGTTACGGCGTACACCTGTTCAGGTAACGTCTATTTGATGGAGAAAGCAAGTTGCTGTACGGCACATGCGTTTGGTTACCATAAACCAATCATATGTGCAGGTCGCTTGGTAAAAGCTAAATGGTCACACGTTGTCTTCGACGGAAGACACACACACATACACACACAGACAAACACACACACATATACATATATGTTATTTGCATTCACCATCAGTGGTAGTATTTTATCACCATTTCCATACGTTATTATCACTTCATGTTCCCAACCAAGGGGAAATATGCATTGATACGATCAAACAAGATGAAAATACATCTGTTGAATTTAAAGACAAGATTAACGTCTAACAGCATTGCTTTAACTCTCCAAAAATTTGCATCAGCTGATATAATTGGATTTCATACACTTTCTCGTTGCTTTTAGAATTCAAGCATGGCTGGAATCTCTTTATATCTTTTAATTGATGGACACTCTTAAATGATCGGTGTTATTAACTCGATATTTTACTGTTTCAAACAAACTTTAAGAGATTAATTCGCAAATATCAAAAAATAATCTAAAAAAACAACTGAAATAAGGAGATCAAACGAGAACCTGATGCGAGGCGCACCCATATGGGTATTTAGCACGCAGGAAGGGCCTTTGAGAACTTTCATTCTCTTTCTATTGTTGATCCTCATGATCAGCTTCGATGCATTCACTCTATTTCTACATAAATTGGTCGATATTCCGTATTGGTTGAAAATGTGAAAAAAATGTCTAATGAGGTCGAATAAGGTAGAAACGTGTTTATTATTTTAAAACAGCTCATATTAGCAAAAAACCCTGCTCTTGACTAAATTTCCCAAAGCTGCTTCTGAGTGGATATTGCTAGGGTTAAGTTATTTTCCTACATATTCCCGTATGTTGAAATCGATTAAAGGGAGAATTCATTTTCAAATTGCAGGGATAATTGCTGTCAATTAAAGTATTTCAAGCAGCTGTATTACGATGATGAAAGTCAGTGACACACACTCACATGTATACATATATAAATACACATGGATTCAAATAGGCATTTGTCCGTGCATGTAGATATGCATATATAAATATATATACACAAATACACACACACACACACACACACATATATATATATATATATACACGCACATATATATGCATACCCATGACATAAATACATTTGAACTAACACGCTCACACATACATAAATCATACTTATGTATGTATATATATATAT
>NC_068985.1:99407216-99408348 GCF_001194135.2 Octopus bimaculoides | reverse complement strand
GATGATCATTTAGCTGGAGTTTATTAAGCATTCTCTAGCTAAAAGGGTAGAAAATTGTCGTAGCACAGTATTCTATTTTCAGTTTTCCTCTTCGGTCGTTCATAAAGACATTACGCTTATTGAAACTCCAGAATATTGTATCGGAAATTTACTCACTCGTATGATATCAGTAACGTGTTAGTTATATCATGCAGATTGTTCACTAAATTCGCTTAATTGAATTGCTTCATTGAAGACAGGATTTGGTGTAAATTAGCAAAATCATCTGTTGCACATGCAGATAACTATAGTCATTATCTTGATGCTTGTTCTAATGTGCCCAAATGAGCTCAGTTAGTCTTCCCTTTTATTTGCTTTTGTGAAAATGTTGAATAAGAAAAGAGACAAATTGATTATTAAATCAAAACTCAGGCAACTGTTAGGCTTTGTAGTCAATTACATATACACTAAAGGAAAATAAATTACTAGTGGTTTAAATTACCAACGAGAGTGACGTCCCAGTGAACCATGCTTAAGGCTCTGGTTCAAATCATTGTGTGCATTCGCATCACTTCATTTACGCTTACAAATGTACATGCGGATGTAGAACTAGGTTTTTCAATAACATGGACGAAATGGAAGACTAAACACACGTCACACTACTGAAACGAACATTCCCAGTAGAACTCACTTTCAATGGACGTAGTTCAGCTGGAGTTATACACTTCACAATCAAATACTTCAAATTTATTTCCATCTACATTTCATCTATTATATACCGAAAAAATATTGTCTATTACTCTAACTTCAACCTTGATTCAGGAGAGCAATTAACATTAGAATTCTAGCCCTCGCATCACCTACTTTCTTTGCTGGAATAAACAGTATATCCCAGAGTAGGTTATTCAATGCAAACACTACCACATTTCTAAGACTGTAAAATGAAGAGAAACTAAAGATATGGTTACATTGTTATCGTAAGATCTTCTTCTTCTTCTTCTTCTTCTTCTTCTTCTTCTTCTTCTTCTTGTTGTTCTTCTTCTTGTTCTTCTTCTTCTTCTTTTTCTTCTTCTTCTTCTTCTTCTTATTCTTCTTCTTCTTCTTCTTCTTATTCTTCTTCTTATTATTCTTCTTCTTCTTCTTCTCCTCCTCC
>NC_068985.1:99404351-99406972 GCF_001194135.2 Octopus bimaculoides | reverse complement strand
TGTTGTTGTTGTTTTTCTTCCCTATTTTTCTGTTTCCTTCCTCTTCTAGTACAACTTTTTCCCATCGTCATCTTCTTATTACTACTACTACTACTACTACTACTACTACTACTACTACTACTACTATTTACACTTCGTTATCTACCAGTATTTATATGTAAAAATGGCAACTAACCTATGGAGATTCTTTTTGTGAAAACATATAAAACAATAATAAAAAAAGGAACTGAAATAGCGTTCAGTACATATAACTAGTTTATTTAAGCATTTTTATTTTTATTTTTAGAAGAAAACATGTCGACATCATCTGCAAAATGACTCTATTGAATAGCTTCGTCAGAAGCCATACATTAGCAACATACATATTCAACAAACCCGGATAAAGACCCAAATATGCTGAAATCCAATCCTGCGGTTATAAAAAAAAAAGATACTAACTTCTCTCGAGGTTACAATCCACATATCTGAGACAAATCAGTACTTCTTTTCTTCGCATACTAGTTATACACTTGTGTCTATTCTGAAAGTGTGTCATATGTGCCGTATATAAATGGGTCAAACTATATCGATGTTTGAAGTAATGAATTGGTTTAGTTGTGATGTTTTATACTGCAGTTGGAAGGTTTTTGACTGGAGTTTTTAAAAAAGAACGAGGCGAAGGGGTGAAGTTGAAAGGATGTCTGTTTTTCATTACTATTGGCTAGAATGCAGGAATGGATGAAAGTGAGAAGAAGGTGGTAGAAGGCGGAAGAGAAGAAGAGGAAGAGGAGGAGAAAGATGAGGGTGGAGGAGATGGAGGGAAGAAGAAGAAGAAGAAGAAGAAGAAGAAGAAGAAAAAGAAGAAAATTATAACGAGGAAGAGGAAGAAGAAGAAAATTATAAAGAGGAAGAGGAAGAGGAAGAAGGTGATGATAAAATGGTCGAGGAAGAAGGGAAGAAGTATGAGAACAAGAAGAAAGGGATGATGCGGAAGAAGGGGAAGAAGGGGAAGAACAAAAAGAAGATATAAAAGAAAAAATCAAGAAGGGGGAAGAAGTAGAGTAAGGGTAGAAGGCGAAGAAGTACAAGAAGAAGAAGAAAAAAAAGCAAGACGAAGAACAACAACAACAACAGCAAAAAGAGGAAGAAATAGAAGTGGTAGAAATAGAAGAGGATGTAGAAGAAGTAGAAGAGGATGTAAAAGAATTAGAAGAAGAAGAAAAGGAATAAGAAGAAGAACAACAAAAGGAACAAGAAGAAGAAGAAGAGCAACAAGAAGGAGAACAAGGAGAACAAGAAGAACAACAATTAAGAGCAAATTGCAAATTCTAATGGAAAATATTTTCAATATTTTACTTATATTCGCACTCACACTCACACTCACACACAAACGCCCACACGCTTATGCAAACAGGGCGCCTTAGAGAAAGAAACAGCGTCACGTGATGAAAGGCAGACACACACACGCATAAAGAAAATGAAGAATAAGAATGGAAAGAATTAAACAACGGAATTAAAATAATAAAATAATACAATGAGACAGGGGTTTGTAATCGTAGGATGCGATCAGAAGTTTAGGGGGAAGATCATGGAGGTTAATCTATACATATAGCAACGGACCCAGATTTATATACATACAGTAACATACACACGATATTGGTTTTTTTTAAATATCATTTCTCCAGGGCAAACTAAAGATACAAGTTAGGAAAAAAATAAAGAAAGAAAAACAAATATTGGAGAAAAAGTAGTAAAATATTATTCTTCATTTACGTCTGTTCAATATTTGCTTCTCAATTACGATGTTGATCTTTAAGCGTGTTAATATACTTAAGTAAGTAATTAACTGAAAACTCGACACGATTTCTATACATGAGATATGCACTCACCTTCTGCTAGATGGCGCTAACAGCTAAAATTGTGTCTAATTAGTGGCCAGAAGGCATTGCATACTAGTGAAATGTTTGTAGATTAAGAACTAAATTAAAAGAGAAAACATCATACAAAATCAGTGTGATATTTTAATTAAGAACTAAATCGCAGAAACTTGGTATACAATATTGCGATTTTCATGAATTGTTTCTTTTTTTTTTTTACCATTTGTGTTTTTTTTTTCTGAATTATGCAGAAGTATTTTAATTGGTTTTCTCTGGAACTGTATAAAAAGTGTTATCTGTCTATTTATCTAGCAATCAATGTATACATATGCGTTCACACACACACACAGTGATGCAAATGCATATGTACACAGACACACACTCTAACACACAAATATATGCATACCTAAATATGTAAATGTACACATACACTCACACACACGCGTGCGCACTCGCATATACATGTATATATACGTATATAAGTGTGTGTATGTGTGTGTGTGCGTGTGTGTGTGTGCAGTTTCACGTATCTATATACATATTTCATATTAGCGACAAATTAAATATTAGTGAGAAAGTGCAAGTTGTATGTATTACTGAATGTAGATATAAGAAGAAAAGAGACCAACACCGTGATATGCATATAGGGTGAGTGCATGTTACCGAAACGCTTTCTCAAGACGAATACCACACTATTCTAGTTATGTTTCAGTATATACAGGTTAAAAAGCATAGTTTGTTCTCTACTGATATATATATATATAT